>NW_028318970.1:1035000-1075408 GCF_062004578.1 Staurois parvus
ACAGAGGCAGGGAGAGGGGGCCGAGAGAGATCGAGGGGGGCAGAGAGAGCGAGAGAGGAAAGGGAGAGAGAGAGAGACAGAGAGAGGTGGGGCAGAGAGAGATAGAGAGGGGCAGAGAGAGAGAGAGAATCATACACACACTTATTGAACTCTCTCGCTCTCTCATTGGGGAGGGGGGAGGGGGGGGCACAAAATGTTTGTGTTGGCTGGGGCAGCACAGAATCTAATACACTACTGCCCCTTGTACCTGCTCAGGAAGGTCGGCTACAGGAGGAGCTTTTCTGAAAGCTGTGTGCAACATCATAAGTCTCCTGCCTAAGGAAAATAAATGGCAGCGCAAGTATTGGTGGTTCTCATTGCGCTGAAGTGCAACTGTTGACTCAGTGAACACTTTGGTCAGGACTATGTAACATACAGTACAACATACGGTGCAGAGTGCAGGGGTCAACATAAGTGACATACAAAGCAGCATGTCAGGACGAGCCCACCTGTTCACATCACATTCCCCCTTACATCATGAATCCCATCAGAGTTAACCTCTTACATAAGGGTCCCCAAAGTCATTCCCTTACATAAGGGTCCCTAGAGTCACCCCCCCCCCTTACATCAGAGTTCCCAGAGCCCCTTTCCTTACATCAGGATCATCAGAGTCACACACACCTTACATATGGGTCCCCAGAGACCCCCTCCTTACATCAGGGTCCCCGGAGACACCCCTCTTACATCAGGGTCCCCAGAGCCCCCTTCCATGCATCAGGATCCCCAGAGCCCCCCTCCTTACATCAGGGTCCCCACAGCCCCCTTTTACATTAGGTTCTTCAGAGCTCTCTTTCCTACATCAGGATCCACAGAGCCCCCCTCCTTACACCAGGGTCCACAGAGACGCCCCCCATTACATCATGGTCCCCTGAGCCCCCTTTCTTACACCAGAGTCCCCAGAGACACCACCTTACATCAGGGTCTCCAGAGATCCCCTTACATCAGGGTCCCCAAGCTCCCTCCACTTACACCAGGGTCCCCAGAGACACCCCCATCCCTTACATCAGAGTTCCCAGAGCCCCTTTCCTTATATCAGGATCCTCAGAGTCACCCCCACTTTACATCAGGGTTTTCAGAGCCCCTTCCTTACATCAGGATCCCCAGACTCATCCACACCTAAAAAATGGGTCCCCAGAGCCTCCCTCCTTACATCAAGGCCCCAGAGACACCCCCTTACATCAAGGTCTCTAAAGCCCCCCTTACATGATGAGCTCCCCCCTCCTTGGTCCACCATGGTCCCTAGAGACAGGCCCCTTACATCAGAGTCCCCAGAGCCCCCCCCCCCTTAAATCAGGGTGCTCAGATACATTCCCCTTTTTTACATCAGGATCCCCACAGTCACCCACATCTTACGCATGAGTTCCCAGAGCCCCCTCCATACATCCAGGCCCCCAGAGCTCTGCCTTCTTACATAAGGTTCCCCAGAGACACCTCCTTCCATCAGGGACCCCAGAACCCCCTTCATTACATCAGGATCCCCAGAGTCTGCCTCCTTACTTCAGGGTCTCCACAGCCCCCCTTTTACATTAGGGTCCCCAGAGCTCTTTTTCCTACATCAGGATCCCCACAGCCCCCTCCTTAGATCAGGGTCCCCAGAGCCCCCTTTCTTACACCAGGATCTCCAGAGCCCCCCTTAAATAAGGATGCTTGGAGACATTCCCCTTTTATCGGGGTTTCCAGAGCCCCCTTCCTTACATCAGGATTCCCAGAGTCCCCTCCTTACATAAAGGCCCCCAGAGCTCTGCCTCCTTACATAAGAGTCCCCAAAGACACCCCCTTATATCAGGGTCCTTAGAGCTCCCTCTTACATCAGGGTCCCCAGAGATACACCCTCTTACATCAGGATGCCCAGAGCCCCCTTCCTTATATCATTATCCCCAGAGTTACCCCCACTTTACGTCAGGGATCCCAGAGCCCCCTCCTTACATCAGGGTCCCCAGAGATACCCCCTTTACATCAGGACCTCCTCCTCTGTAGCTGGGGATGGAGCAAGAACTTCATTGGTTGCTAGGATGTTGGGCAGTCCTAGCAACCAACTACTAGAGCTGACAACAGTGGTTCGGAGGTGGGATTACAGTGGCGGTCAGAGTAAATGTAATGTATCCAGTGAGATGGAGTTGCTATGGGAGAGTTATGAAATTCAACATGCACCTCCCTGCCGCACCCCCCCCCCCAATTACACGTGCACTGTTGACAAGGATTGGCCCTTGGACAGGATGCTCTGAAGAGGGTTGAATCCCCCTGACCCCCCCCCCCCCCACTACCACCCAGAGGTGTATTTAGGTTTTGTGCTGCCCTAGGCAGCTCTAGACATCTCCACGAATGAGATTCTGGCTCTACACTCTGCATACACCATCAAGCAGCCCACAACCTCTCTTTGATCCCACCTGGTCCCCATGACACATGTGTCCCTTCTTCTGTCCCTTCTTCTGGGGGGCGGTGCTGCCCCCCTGAAAAATGCCGCCCTAGGCAAATGCCTTGTTTGCCTTGTGGTAAATACGCCACCACCACCACCTACTCCCCTGTTGTTAATTACTCCTAAGCTCAAGAGACTGTGATGTTTCCAGGAAGCTAAGTACAGCACCCTGCTGACCCCTCCCACCAGCCATGATCTGCCTGCGTTGTATAGAGAAGCACAGAAACCTAGTGATGACAGAGCTCAGCCTATAATGTATTAAAAAATGTATTAGTATGTTCATGAGGGGGCAGGGAGGAACCAGGGATGGCAAATTCAATTTGCCGAGATTGAAAATAGCCTCTTAACAGTCCCCTGGAAAAAGAGCGAACAAAGAAAAAGCCAAAGTAAACTTTTTTTATTCGAGGCGCTGTTTGTCTAACATATCCAGGGGCGGACTGACCATTTGGGAACTCGGGCACTGCCCAAGGGCCCAGGGTCAGTAGGGGGCCCCATGAGATGCCCCTGGTACCTTTCATAGGCTTTTTTTAGTTTGGGCAAGGACACAGGGGCCCCATGATCCCCTATTGCCCAGGGGCCCCATGAGTTGTCAGTCCGCCCCTGGATGCAACCACATGGAATTAAACAATCAACAACCCCCCACCCCAATATTAGGACAGATCACCCTGTACCCTTAACAGGCACAGGGTGACTTACACATGGATATGGGGAGCTGAGACAGGAGTCTCCCCACCTCTCTAAAGTGAGCTGGGTTCCATGGGCCCCCCATCCATGGGCCCAGGGTCAGTAGGGGGCCCCATGAGATGCCCCTGGTACCTTTCATAGGCTTTTTTGGGTGTGGTTTGAGTGTAGGCGAGGACACAGGGGCCCCATGATCCCCTATTGCCCGGGGGGCCCCTTGAGTTGTCAGTCCACCCCTGAACACATCCTCTGCGAATCAATGATTTCCGCTCATTTCCAATTTTGCGTTGTTTTGTACTCTCTGATTTTTACTCTCAGCAGCGCGGCGCGGTTTGTATTTCATGCACGGTATCCTTTATCAATTACCTCTCGCAGCTGCATCTCCGGCATTTCCAAGAGTCTCATTTATTTTCAGTCTGGGTTATTACAAAAAAAAAAAAAGAGGCGGATTAATCTCCCCATTATCAGAGTTTGGGACGGAGTGACCTCAGTCGTTCGCCAAGGTCGATGTCTGCTGTGCGCACGGCGGGGGGTGGGTGAGGGAGGAGCGGACTCCCGGCTCCGGGGGTGCCCCAGATCTGGCGATTCCAGGACCCTCTGCTCTAGACTAGAAATCTTTAGGCGTGATAAATAATGTATTTCATCATTTATTCATGGGTTTCCGAAATATTTGAGATCTGAAGATAAATCGCGCCGCGCGCTCTCGCCCCCACGAAGAGGAAGAAAGTCGTTAGGATTTAGAGGTTCGGATTCAACCTCAAGGGCGTCCGGCGTGGTCCTACGACTGGAGGGTGAGAGGGGCTGTCAACGACCGCAGACTATTACTCATCCCTTACATCTAGGGGGAAGTTGGATGTTCGCTGAGGACATGATCGGAATCATAAAGGACTGTATTTAACGTGAACGCTTCATCGATTTAAAGGGCCAGTCCACCCAGAAGTGATGTTTTAGCTCTAGGTGGAGGCTGGTGGGCCGAGTCACTCGGTGGCTTCCATCAGTGAGAACTCCCTGCCTACTCCTCGCCATTTCCAAAATGTAGAATAAAAAAAGGTCCAAACCCTCCAGTAATAATTAATTGTGAAAACATGGGACCTCATCACCGAAATCCCTGACATGAGCCAGAAAGGGTTAATTGTATCTATTACAATGGAATAAAAATGATACTGGATGGACCAGGGGCGGACTGACAACTCATGGGGCCCCCGGGCAATAGGAAATCATGGGGCCCCTGTTTCTTCACCAACACTCAAACCACACTCAAAAAAGCCTGTGAAAGGTATCAAGGGCATCTCATTGGGCCCCCTACTGACCCCCAGGCCCTCAGGCAGTGCCCTAGTGCCCCTGGGATGGACTGACCCTGCAGAAAACAATAGATATCTACTGAATACAAGCTTTATTACAGCATATGCCTTGTCTCATGATGGAGGAGGAAGCAGTGCTGGATCAGTAATCTGCATATAAGGTGACGGTGCGTCTTGTCAGATAGTGGAGGAGGAAGCAGTGATGGATCAGTAATCTGCATATAAGGTGACGGTGTGCGTCTTGTCAGATAGAGGAGGAGGAAGCAGTGCTGGATCAGTAATCTGTATATAAGGTGACGGTGTGCGTCTTGTCAGATAGAGGAGGAGGAAGCAGTGCTGGATCAGTAATCTGTATATAAGGTGACGGTGTGCGTCTTGTCAGAGAGAGGAGGAGGAAGCAGTGCTGGATCAGTAATCTGTATATAAGGTGACGGTGTGTGTCTTGTCAGATAGTGGAGGAGGAAGCAGCGCTGGATCAGTAATCTGTATATAAGGTGATGGTGTGTGTCTTGTCAGATAGTGGAGGAGGAAGCAGTGCTGGATCAGTAATCTGTATATAAGGTGATGGTGTGTGTCTTGTCAGATGGAGGAGGAGGAAGCAGTGCTGGATCAGTAATCTGTATGTAAGGTGACGGTGTGTGTCTTGTCAGATGGAGGAGGAGGAAGCAGTGCTGGATCAGTAATCTGCATATAAGGTGATGGTGCGTCTTGTCAGATAGTGGAGGAGGAAGCAGTGCTGGATCAGTAATCTGCATATAAGGTGACGGTGCGTCTTGTCAGATAGTGGAGGAGGAAGCAGTGATGGATCAGTAATCTGCATATAAGGTGACGGTGTGTGTCTTGTCAGATAGAGGAGGAGGAAGCAGTGCTGGATCAGTAATCTGTATATAAGGTGACGGTGTGTGTCTTGTCAGATAGAGGAGGAGGAAGCAGTGCTGGATCAGTAATCTGCATATAAGGTGACGGTGTGTCTTGTCAGGAAATGGAGGAGGAAGCAGTGCTGGATCAGTAATCTGTATATAAGGTGACGGTGTGCGTCTTGTCAGATGGTGGAGGAGGAAGCAGTGCTGGATCAGTAATCTGTATATAAGGTGACGGTGTGTCTTGTCAGATAGTGGAGGAGGAAGCAGCGCTGGATCAGTAATCTGTATATAAGGTGACGGTGTGTGTCTTGTCAGATGGTGGAGGAGGAAGCAGTGCTGGATCAGTGATCTGTATATAAGGTGACGGTGTGTGTCTTGTCAGATAGAGGAGGAGGAAGCAGTGCTGGATCAGTAATCTGTATATAAGGTGACAGTGTGTCTTGTCAGATAGAGGAGGAGGAAGCAGTGCTGGATCAGTAATCTGTATATAAGGTGACAGTGTGTGTCTTGTCAGATAGCGGAGGAGGAAGCAGTGCTGGATCAGTAATCTGTATATAAGGTGACAGTGTGTGTCTTGTCAGATAGTGGAGGAGGAAGCAGTGCTGGATCAGTAATCTGTATATAAGGTGACGGCGTGTGTCTTGTCAGATGGCGGAGGAGGAAGCAGTGCTGGATCAGTAATCTGTATATAAGGTGACGGTGTGCGTCTTGTCAGATGGTGGAGGAGGAAGCAGTGCTGGATCAGTAATCTGTATATAAGGTGACGGTGTGCGTCTTGTCAGATAGAGGAGGAGGAAGCAGTGCTGGATCAGTAATCTGTATATAAGGTGACGGTGTGCGTCTTGTCAGATGGTGGAGGAGGAAGCAGTGCTGGATCAGTAATCTGTATATAAGGTGACGGTGTGTGTCTTGTCAGATGGCGGAGGAGGAAGCAGTGCTGGATCAGTAATCTGTATATAAGGTGACGGTGTGCGTCTTGTCAGATGGTGGAGGAGGAAGCAGTGCTGGATCAGTAATCTGTATATAAGGTGACGATGTGTGTCTTGTCAGATGGTGGAGGAGGAAGCAGTGATGGATCAGTAATCTGTATATAAGGTGATGGTGTGTGTCTTGTCAGATAGAGGAGGAGGAAGCAGTGCTGGATCAGTAATCTGTATATAAGGTGACGGTGTGTCTTGTCAGATAGTGGAGGAGGAAGCAGTGATGGATCAGTAATCTGTATATAAGGTGACGGTGTGTCTTGTCAGATAGAGGAGGAGGAAGCAGTGCTGGATCAGTAATCTGTATATAAGGTGACGGTGGGTGTCTTGTCAGGAAATGGAGGAGGAAGCAGTGCTGGATCAGTAATCTGTATATAAGGTGACGGTGTGCGTCTTGTCAGATGGTGGAGGAGGAAGCAGTGCTGGATCAGTAATCTGTATATAAGGTGACGGTGTGCGTCTTGTCAGATAGAGGAGGAGGAAGCAGTGCTGGATCAGTAATCTGTATATAAGGTGACGGTGTGCGTCTTGTCAGATAGCAGAGGAGGAAGCAGTGCTGGATCAGTAATCTGTATATAAGGTGACGGTGTGTGTCTTGTCAGATAGTGGAGGAGGAAGCAGCGCTGGATCAGTAATCTGTATATAAGGTGATGGTGTGTGTCTTGTCAGATAGTGGAGGAGGAAGCAGTGCTGGATCAGTAATCTGTATATAAGGTGACGGTGTGTGTCTTGTCAGATGGTGGAGGAGGAAGCAGTGCCGGATCAGTAATCTGTATATAAGGTGATGGTGTGTGTCTTGTCAGATGGAGGAGGAGGAAGCAGTGCTGGATCAGTAATCTGCATATAAGGTGATGGTGCGTCTTGTCAGATAGTGGAGGAGGAAGCAGTGCTGGATCAGTAATCTGCATATAAGGTGACGGTGCGTCTTGTCAGATAGTGGAGGAGGAAGCAGTGATGGATCAGTAATCTGCATATAAGGTGACGGTGTGCGTCTTGTCAGATAGAGGAGGAGGAAGCAGTGCTGGATCAGTAATCTGTATATAAGGTGACGGTGTGTGTCTTGTCAGATAGTGGAGGAGGAAGCAGCGCTGGATCAGTAATCTGTATATAAGGTGATGGTGTGTGTCTTGTCAGATGGTGGAGGAGGAAGCAGTGCCGGATCAGTAATCTGTATATAAGGTGATGGTGTGTGTCTTGTCAGATGGAGGAGGAGGAAGCAGTGCTGGATCAGTAATCTGTATGTAAGGTGACGGTGTGTGTCTTGTCAGATGGAGGAGGAGGAAGCAGTGCTGGATCAGTAATCTGCATATAAGGTGATGGTGCGTCTTGTCAGATAGTGGAGGAGGAAGCAGTGCTGGATCAGTAATCTGCATATAAGGTGACGGTGCGTCTTGTCAGATAGTGGAGGAGGAAGCAGTGATGGATCAGTAATCTGTATATAAGGTGACGGTGTGTGTCTTGTCAGATAGAGGAGGAGGAAGCAGTGCTGGATCAGTAATCTGTATATAAGGTGACGGTGTGTGTCTTGTCAGATAGAGGAGGAGGAAGCAGTGCTGGATCAGTAATCTGTATATAAGGTGACGGTGTGTGTCTTGTCAGATAGAGGAGGAGGAAGCAGTGCTGGATCAGTAATCTGTATATAAGGTGACGGTGTGTGTCTTGTCAGATAGAGGAGGAGGAAGCAGTGCTGGATCAGTAATCTGTATATAAGGTGACGGTGTGTGTCTTGTCAGATAGAGGAGGAGGAAGCAGTGCTGGATCAGTAATCTGCATATAAGGTGACGGTGTGTCTTGTCAGGAAATGGAGGAGGAAGCAGTGCTGGATCAGTAATCTGTATATAAGGTGACGGTGTGCGTCTTGTCAGATGGTGGAGGAGGAAGCAGTGCTGGATCAGTAATCTGTATATAAGGTGACGGTGTGTGTCTTGTCAGACAGAGGAGGAGGAAGCAGTGCTGGATCAGTAATCTGTATATAAGGTGACGGTGTGTCTTGTCAGATAGTGGAGGAGGAAGCAGTGCTGGATCAGTAATCTGTATATAAGGTGACGGTGTGCGTCTTGTCAGATGGTGGAGGAGGAAGCAGTGCTGGATCAGTAATCTGTATATAAGGTGACGGTGTGTCTTGTCAGATAGTGGAGGAGGAAGCAGTGCTGGATCAGTAATCTGTATATAAGGTGACGGTGTGTCTTGTCAGATAGTGGAGGAGGAAGCAGCGCTGGATCAGTAATCTGTATATAAGGTGACGGTGTGTGTCTTGTCAGATAGCGGAGGAGGAAGCAGTGCTGGATCAGTAATCTGTATATAAGGTGACGGTGTGTGTCTTGTCAGATGGTGGAGGAGGAAGCAGTGCTGGATCAGTAATCTGTATATAAGGTGACGGTGTGTGTCTTGTCAGATAGAGGAGGAGGAAGCAGTGCTGGATCAGTAATCTGTATATAAGGTGACGGTGTGTGTCTTGTCAGATAGAGGAGGAGGAAGCAGTGCTGGATCAGTAATCTGTATATAAGGTGACGGTGTGTCTTGTCAGATAGTGGAGGAGGAAGCAGTGCTGGATCAGTAATCTGTATATAAGGTGACGGTGTGTCTTGTCAGATAGTGGAGGAGGAAGCAGTGCTGGATCAGTAATCTGTATATAAGGTGACGGTGTGTGTCTTGTCAGATAGAGGAGGAGGAAGCAGTGCTGGATCAGTAATCTGTATATAAGGTGACGGTGTGTGTCTTGTCAGATGGTGGAGGAGGAAGCAGTGCTGGATCAGTAATCTGTATATAAGGTGACGGTGTGTGTCTTGTCAGATGGTGGAGGAGGAAGCAGTGCTGGATCAGTAATCTGTATATAAGGTGACGGTGTGTGTCTTGTCAGATAGTGGAGGAGGAAGCAGTGCTGGATCAGTAATCTGTATATTCGAAATGGAATTCGAATTTTAAATAAATTTTATTCGAAATTTCGGAAGACGGATATATTCTATACTATTATTTTTTATTCTATTCTAATCTATTCAAATTCTAATGTATTCTATTCGAGGTGCGACTTTTGAAAGATGGTTCTGTTCATTCTATTCCATTCCATTTTTCCGTTCTCTTTTATTCATTTCTATTCTATTCTGTTCTATTCAAATTCAAATTTATTCTATTCAAAATTAAGATTTCCGAAGACAGTTATATTGTATTTTATCCCATTCTGATGGTTTTTTTCTATTCTATCTTGTTCTATTCAATTTTTTCTATGCTATTCTTTTAAAATCTGTTCTATTCAAATTCAAATACATTCTATTTGAAATTTGAATTTTAGAAGACAGTTATATTCTATTTTATTCTATTGTTCTTTTCTATTCTATTCTCTTTTATTTTTTTCTATGCTAATTTTTTCTATTCTATTCTAGTCTATTCTTTTCTATTCAAATTCAAATGTATTTTGTTCAAAATTCGAATTTTGGAAGACAGTTATGTCCTTTCTATTTTATTCTATTCTTTTCTCTATTCTTTTCTATTCTATGCTTCAAATTCTAATTTATTATAATCAAAATTCAAATTTCAGAAGACAGTTATATTCTTTTTTATTCTATTCTATTCTATTCTTTTATATTGTATTTTATTTTATTCTAATGTTTTTCTATTCTTCTATTTTCTATTCTTTTATGTTCTATTCCATTCTTTTTGTATTCAAATTAAAATTTCCTCCGAATATCGTTTCATTATTCCAGCTTTGTTACCGGTATAATTTGGAATCTCGGATGCGTCTGAATTTCCAAAGAACTAAAAATGTTATTTCTTTTATCGGTCATGCTGGAAAATTTACGAAAAATAGCTGATTTTCGTAATCATTGGTGGCAACAGAACGACCGATGTTTCGTTTGTCGGCCGGAAATTCGTCCGATAAACAAACCGTCTATGGAGGGCATATGTGTGGGTGACGTAGCCTTGTGTTTTGGGGCAGGTTCTCAGTAGGATTGAGGTCAGGGGAGGATGGAGGCCACACCATGCCTTTCTCTCCTTCTATCCCCATAGCAGCCATTGATGCAGAGGTATTCTTTGCAGCATGAGATGGTGCATTGTCATGCATGAAGATGATTTTATTACGGAAAGCATAGTTCTTCCTTCTGTACCAGGGAAGAAAGTGGTCAGTCATAAACTCCACATACTTTGCAGAGGTCATCTTGACACCTTCGGGGACCCTAAAGGGGCCGAACAGCTCTGTTCCCATGATTCCGGCCCAAAACATGACTCCACCACCGCCTTGCTGACGTCGCAGCCTTGTTGGAACAGGGTGGCCGTCCACCAACCATCCACTACTCCATCCATCTGGACCATCCAGGGTTGCACGGCACTCATCAGTGAACGGGACTGTTTGAAAATGAGTCTTCATGTATTTTCTGCCCAATGCAGCCGTTTCTGCTTGTGAGCATTGGTTAGTGGTGGCCGAATAGAAGGTTTATGCGCCAAGACTCTGGAGGACTCTACACCTTGATGTCCGTGGGACTCCAGAGGCACCAGCAGCTTCAAATATCTGTTTGCTGCTATGTAATGGGATTTTAGCAGATGCTCTCTTGATCCGATGCATGGATCTGGCAGAAATCTTCCTCAATGTGCCTTTATCTGCACCAACCCGTCTGTGCTCTGAATCAGCCACAAATCTCTTCATAGTGCGATGATCACGGTTATGTTTTCCGGAAATATCGAATGTTTTCATCCCTCGTCCAAGGCATCGAACTATTTCACTCTTTTCGGCAGCAGAGAGATCCTTTTTCTTCCCCATATTGCTGGAAAATGGCGCTCTGCTTAATAATGTGGAACGCCGTCCTTTAGTAGTTTTTCCTTAAATTGGATCACCGGCCAATCTAATGATCACAGGTGTCCCAGATTGTTCTCAGTGATCAAAAGAGCCCTGACACACAATGCCATCCATGAGTTACACTGAAAAACAACATATTTCATCTTTGTGACACTTAAATAGAATTTGCAGAATAATTTGGAACACGTTGTATATATATATATACCTACTTGATGATGTCACCTCTGGC
Organism: Staurois parvus; assembly: GCF_062004578.1. Taxonomy (NCBI): domain Eukaryota; kingdom Metazoa; phylum Chordata; class Amphibia; order Anura; family Ranidae; genus Staurois; species Staurois parvus. Next base: position 1,046,299 of record NW_028318970.1, read on the forward strand.
TGGTGTCACCCAGGTGCGGTCCACACCCCTATAGCCTGTTACTAGGACAACCAGGGAGCGCACGCCATGTGATGACATCCAGGAAGAGGAGCGAGTTCGGCTTGTCCTGCAATGGGGGGGGTAGGCAGGGCGAACAGAGATACATACGGGGACATATATACATACAAGGGGCCCCTCGCACACACATATATACATACCTACTTGATGGTGTCATCCCTCTGGCGGGTGTCCCCAGGGAGGTCCGCACCCCAATAGCATCTGGTAAAGCTGGTCCACCTTTGCAGACTGTAAAACATGCCTGAGGGAAAGGTGAAGTTGTCCTACCTGAAGCTGACAGCCCTTTGACTGAACAACCTTCTGAGGTAACTGAAGCTTCCAATCAGGACTACGAAACAATTAATACCAATCAAGGACTGAGTGTGGGTTCTCTCCCTGACCGGGTACCTTGGGCCTTGGGCCTGCCTACTCACTAGTGAACAACCATCTGTGGTACCTGAAGCTTCCGAATCTTCCTTCTGAAAATGGCCCAATCATTGGAGATGTAGAGAATGGTGAAGGATGTTACCCTACCAGGACTACAAAATAATTAATACCAATCAAGGACTGCGTGTGGGGTCTCTCCCTGACTGGGTACCTTGGGCCCACCTACTTACTAGTGAACAACCTTCTGTGGTACCTGAAGCTTCCAATCTTCCTTCTGAAAATGTCCCATTTATTGGAGATGCAAAGAATGTTGAAGGACATCGCCCTACCAGGACTACAAAACAATTAATACCAATCAAGGACTGTGTGTGGGGCCTCTCCCTGACCGGGTTCCTTGAGCCTTGGGCCCACCTACTTACTAGTCTAATCTGGTCAGCACTCTTTGGACTTCCATGGACTTCAATGTTGGGGACATTATCGACCCTGGATGCATCTGACCATTAGTGTAGCTCCTCTATAAGCCCCTCATTGTACTTCCTACCTTGGGCCTTGGGCCCGCCTACTTACTAGTGAACAACCTTCTGTGGTACCTGAAGCTACCAATCTTCCTTCTGAAAATGGCCCATTTATTGGAGATGTAGAGAATGTTGAAGGACGTTGCCCTACCAGGACAACAAAACAAATAATATAAATCAAGGACTGCGTAGGGTCTCTCCTTGATCGAGTACCTTGGGCCTTGGGCCCACCTATTACTAGTGAACAACCTTCTGTGGTACCTGAAGCCTCCAATCTTCCTTCTGAAAATGGCCTATTTATTGGAGATGTAGAGACTGGTGAAGGACGTTACCTTACCAGGACTACAAAACAATTACTACCAATCAAGGACTGAGTGTGTGGTCTCTCCCTGACCGGGTACCTTGGACCTTGGCCCACCTACTTACTAGTCTTATCTGGTCAGCACTCTTTTGACTTCCATGGGCTTCAATGTTGGGGACATTATCAACCCTGGATGCATCTGACCATTAGTGTAGCTCCTCTATAAGCCCCTCATTATACTTCCTAGCTTGGGCCTTGGGTCCGCCTACTTACTAGTGAACAACCTTCTGTGGTACCGGCAGCTTCCAATCTTCCTTCTGAAAATGGCCCATTTATTGGAGATGTAAAGAATGGTGAAGGACGCTGCCCTACCAGGACTATGAAACAATTAATACCAATCAAGGACTGTGTGTGGGGTCTCTCCCTGACAAGGTACCTTGGGCCCGCCTACTTACTAGTGAACAACCTTCTGTGGTAATAGAAGCTTCCAATCTTCCTTCTGAAAATGGCCCATTTATTGGAGATGTAGAGAATGTTGAAGGACGTTGCCCTACCAGGACTACGAAACAATACCAATCAAGGACTGTGTGCGGGGTCTCTCCCTGACCGGGTTCTTTGGGCCTTGGGCCCGCCTACTTACTAGTCTTATCTGGTCAGCACTCTTTGGACTTCCATGGACTTCAATGTTGGGGACATTATCGACCTTGGATGCATCTGACCATTAGTGTAGCTCCTCTATAAGCCCCTCATTATACTTCCTACCTTGGGCCTTGGGTCCGCCTACTTAGTAGTGAACAACCTTCTGTAGTACCTAAAGCTTCCAATCTTCCTTCTGAAAATGGCCCATATATTGGAGATGTAGAGAATGTTGAAGGACGTTGCCCTACCAGGACTACAAAACAATTAATACCAATCAAGGACTGAGTGTGGGGTCTCTCCCTAACCGGGTACCTTAGGCCTTGGGCCCACCTACTTACTAGTGAAGAACCTTCTGTGGTACCTGAAGCTACCAATCTTCCTTCTGAAAATGGCCCATTTATTAGAGATGTAGAGAATGGTGAAGGACGTTGCCCTACCAGGACTACAAAACAATTAATACCAATCAGGGACTGTGTGCGTGGTCTCTCCCTGACCAGGTACCTTGGGCCCACCTACTTACTAGTGAACAACCTTCTGTGGTACTAGAAGCCTCCAATCTTCCTTCTGAAAATGGCCCATTTACTGGAGATGTAGAGAATGGTGAAGAACGTTGCCCTACCAGGACTACGAAACAATTAATACCAATCAAGGACTGTGTGTGGGGTCTCTCCCTGACCGGGTACCTTGGGCCCGCCTACTTACTAGTGAACATCCTTCTGTGGTACCTGAAGCTACCAATCTTCCTTCTGAAAATGGCCCATTTATTAGACATGTAGAGAATGGTGAAGGACGTTACCCTACCAGGACCACAAAACAATTAATACCAATCAAGGACTGTGTGTGGGGTCTCTCCCTGACCGGGTACCTTGGGCCTTGGGCCCACCTATTACTAGTGAACAACCTTCTGTGGTACTAGAAGCCTCCAATCTTCCTTCTGAAAATGGCCCATTTACTGGAGATGTAGAGAATGGTGAAGAACGTTGCCCTACCAGGACTACAAAACAATTACTACCAATCAAGGACTGTGTGTGTGGTCTCTCCCTGACCGGGTACCTTGGACCTTGGGCCCACCTACTTATCTGGTCAGCACACTTTTGACTTCCATGGACTTCAATGTTGGGGACATTATCAACCCTGGATGCATCTGACCATTATGGTAGTTCCTCTACAAGCCCCTCGTTATGCTCCCTACCCCCAAACCTGTCGTCTTGTAGGTGTCAGCACCCCTAGATTGTTCACAATAAAATTCCACTGAAGAAGAAAAAAAAAATGGAAAACAAGGCAACAAAAGAAAAGACATTTCGAGAGCGATGGAACTTCTCCTGACCTCAGCAGAACCGTCTCCATCAACACAAAGGAAAGATATGAATTAGAAGATGAAGTATTTGTTCTGCTACATTTAATCGTCACGACAACAAGTACCATCTGCTATAATCAAATCGCGCACTAAACCCGGCGCACGCTCCTCGCCGTGTCACCTTTCCTTCAACAATTCCGACTTCCTGCCCCTCCTCCGCCTTCCGACGGCAAAACTTTCCTTTTTCTTCTTCTCAATAACCGTAAAATTGATGCAGAAGAGGCAAAATGAAGCGTGTCAGCGACAAGACGGAGGTGATCCGAAGTTTGATGAGGAAAGATCATTTGGAATCATTTTAAATGAAAACTATCCTTATGATGTTTTTGTACAACATAATTCAATTTACCGCGTTAATGTTTTTTGCGAGGATAATAAAACGATTTGAAGCACTTAGTTTTTTTTTCCTGAATTGTTTGATAAGATTTCAATTTTCGATTTGCAAGCAACCAGCTGAGGACTGTAAAAAAAAAACGGACGATTTGGCACAATTATGGCGCAGAAAGTTTGTAAAACATTATTGAAATAATCCTTTATTTGTAACAATCGCATTCTGGTATTATTATGTATATTTTGTTTGTTAGGCTAGGTTTGAAAATGCGGTTGGCGGGAGTTAACTCCTTGGCGGCGAGCGTACGTTATCCCTTGTGATAGCAATAAAGTTGATTAAAAATTAAAGCGACAGCATAAAAAAAAATATAATAAATAATAATAAATTATATATTATAATATATGTGAATTTATTGATAAGATTTCAATTTTCGATTTGCAAGCAACCAGCTGAGGACTGTAAAAAGACGGACGATTTGGCACAATTATGGCGCAGAAAGTTTGTAAAACCTTATTGAAATATTCCTTTATTTGTAACACTCGCATTTTGGTATTATTATTATTAATATTATTATTATTATTATTATTAATATTATTTTGTTTATTTGAAAATGCAATTGCGCGGAAATGTCCATAAAAAAATTAAATATAATAAATAATAATACATATATATATATATATTTCAATATGTTATTTATTATATTTAATTTTTTAATAAATTAAATTAAAAAGCTATTATTATTATTATACAGGATTTATATATTATTATTATTATTATTATTATACAGGATTTATGGCGCCAACAGTTTGCTCAGCGCTTTACAATATAACGGGAGACAATACAGCAACAATACAGTTCAATACACAAGGGATTTGAGGGCTCTGCTCCTTGGAGCTTACAATCTAGGAGGGAAGGGATGCTGTTCATCCCGTGTGATAGCAATAAAGTTGATTAAAAAATTAAAGCGATGGCACATTTACCAGCCCATCGCAGAAAGGTCCATAAAAAAATTAAATATAAGAAATAATATATATATACCGGTGTGTGTGTATATATATATATATATATATATATATATATATATATATATATATATATATGTGTGTATATATATATATTATTTCTTATATTTAATTTTTAATAAATTAAATTAAAAAGCTATGCTGTTCACCCCATGTGATAGCAATAAAGTTGATTAAAAAATTAAAGCGACAGCATAAAAAAATTAAATATAATAAATAATATATGATAATATATATAAATTGTTTGATAAGATTTCAATTTTCGATTTGCAAGCAACCAGCTGAGGACTGTAAAAAAAAAACGGATGATTTAGAACAATTATGGCGTAGAAAGTTTGTAAAACCTTCCCGGCGCATTTACCAGCACCTCGCGGAAAGGTCCATAAAAAAATTAAATATACGAAATTTTATATATATATATATATATATATATATATATATATATATATTTCTTATATTTAATTTTTAATGAATTAAATTAAAAAGCTATGCTGTTCATCCCGTGTGATAGCAATAAAGTTGATAAAAAAATTAAAGCGACAGCATAAAAAAATTAAATATAATAAATAATATATGATAATATATATGAATTGTTTGATAAGATTTCAATTTTCGATTTGCAAGCAACCAGCTGAGGACTGTAAAAAAAAAACGGACGATTTGGCACAATTATGGCGCAGAAAGTTTGTAAAACATTATTGAAATAATCCTTTATTTGTAACAATCGCATTCTGGTATTATTATGTATATTTTGTTTGTTAGGCTAGGTTTGAAAATGCAGTTGGCGGGAGTTAACTCCTTGGCGGCGAGCGTACGTTATCCCTTGTGATAGCAATAAAGATGATTAAAAATTAAAGCGACAGCATAAAAAAAATATAATAAATAATAATAAATTATATATTATAATATATGTGAATTTTTTGATAAGATTTCAATTTTCGATTTACAAGCAACCAGCTGAGGACTGTAAAAAGACGGAGAATTTGGCACAATTATGGCGCAGAAAGTTTGTAAAACCTTATTGAAATATTCCTTTATTTGTAACACTCGCATTTTGGTATTATTATTAATATTATTATTTTGTTGGTTTGAAAATGCGATTGCGCGGAAAGGTCCATAAAAAAATTAAATATAATGAATAATAATAAATATATATATATATATATATATATATTTCAATATGTTATTTATTATATTTATTTTTTTTATAAATTAAATTAAAAAGCTATTATTATTATTATACAGGATTTATATATTATTATTATTATACAGGATTTATATATTATTATTATTATTATTATACAGGATTTATGGCACCAACAGTTTGCTCAGCGCTTTACAATATAACGGGAGACAATACAGCAACAATACAGTTCAATACAAGAGGGACAGGAGGGCCCTGATCCTGGGAGCTTTCAATCTAGGAGGGAAGGGATGCTGTTCACCCTATGTGATAGCAATAAAGTTAAAATTAAGGCGATGGCACATTTACCAGCGCCTCGCGGACAGATCCATAAAAAAATTAAATATAAGAAATAATATATATATATATATATATATATATATATATATATATATATATACCGTATATATTATTTCTTATATTTCATTTTTAATAAATTAAATTAAAAAGCTATGGTGTTCATCCCGTGTGATAGCAATAAAGTTGATAAAAAAATTAAAGCGACAGCATAAAAAAAATAATATAATAAATAATATATGATAATATATATGAATTGTTTGATAAGATTTCAATTTTCGATTTGCAAGCAACCAGCTGAGGACTGTAAAAAAAACAGACAATTTGGAACAATTATGGCGTAGAAAGTTTGTAAAACATTATTGAAATAATCCTTTATTTGTAACACTCACATTTTAATATTATTATGATGTATATTTTGTTTGTTAGGCTAGGTTTGAAAATGCGGTTGGTGGGAGTTAACTATATATATATATATATTTATTTATAATATGTTATTTCTTACATTTAATTTTTAATAAATTAAATTAAAAAGCTATGCTGTTCATCCCATGTTATAGCAATAAAGTTGATAAAAAAATTAAAGTGACAGCATAAAAAATTTAATATAATAAATAATAATAAATACTATATTATAATATACAGTATATGAATTGTTTGATAAGATTTACGATTTACAAGCAAACAACTGAGGACTGTAAAAAAACGGACGATTTGGCACAATTATGGCGTAGAAAGTTTGTAAAACCTTATTGAAATAATCCTTTATTTGTAACACTCGCATTTTGTTATTATTATTATTATGTATATTTTGTTTGTTAGGCTAGGTTCGAAAATGCGGTAGGCGGGAGCGTACGCAAATATGAGGCCTCCCAGCACCAAAGCGCGCACATTTACCAGCGCCTCACGGAAAGGTCCATAAAAAAATTAAATATAAGAATTTATATATATATATATATATATATATATATATATATATATATATATTTATAATATATTATTTCTTATATTTAATTTTTAATAAATTGAATTAAAAAGCTATGCTGTTCATCCCTTGTGATGGCAATAAAGTTGATAAAAAATTAAAGCGACAGCATAAAAAAATTAAATATAATAAATAGTAATAAATAATATATGATAATATATATGAATTGTTTGATAAGATTTAAATTTTCGATTTGCAAGCAAACAACTGAGGACTGTAAAAAAACGGACGATTTGGCACAATTATGGCGTAGAATGCTTGTAAAACATTATTGAAATAATCCTTTATTTGTAACACTCACATTTTGTTATTATTATGTATATTTTGTTTGTTAGGCTAGGGTTGAAAATGCGGTTGGTGGGAATTAATTCCTTGTCGCCGAGCGCACGCAAATATGAGGCCTCTTTTAATAATAAATAATTTATAAATATTTTACTATTATTTCTTATGTTTAATTTTTAATAAATTAAATTAAAAAGCTATGCTGTTCATCCCGTGTGATAGCAATAAAGTTGATAAAAAAAAAAGAGAGAGAGTGAGATAGTGTAAAAAAAATAAAAATAAATAAATAAAATGTATAAATAAAATAAATATAAAAATAAAATTAAGACCTATAACACGCCCCCTCCCATGTTTGCATGCAAAGGCAAATGCATACGTAATTCACTCATGCATATGTAAACGGTAATATAATAATAATTCTAGCACCGGACCTCATGATTAAGGTCCCTTTCACACGGGTGTTGCGTTTTTTTTCATCAGTTCAGTCACATTTTTTTCAAAGAAAAAAACGGATCACTTTACATTCATTTTTCATCAGTTTTCATCCGTTTACATCCATTTTTCATCCGTTTACATCAGTTTTTTGTCAGTTCATCTGTTTTCATCCGTTTACATCCGTTTTCATCTGTGTACATCCATTTTTGTGCGTTTACATCCCTTTACATTCGTTTTTCATCAGTTTACATCCGTTTACATCTGTTTTTTGTCCGCTTTCATCCGGTTACATCTGTTTTCATCCATTTACATCTATTTTCATCCGTTTACATCCGTTTTTGTCTGTTTACATCCGTTTTCAACCGTTTTTCATCAGTTTACATCAGTATACATCAGTTTACACCTGTTTTTTTGTCAGTTTACATCCATTTTTTGTCCATTCCGGGTTTTTTTATGGAAGAAAAATAGGGTTTTCTTCCATTAAAAAAAACAGATGTTAACGGATGTGGACATGATGACCATCCTTTTACATCCACTAGTCCATAGAAATACACGGGTGTCTGTTTTTCATCCGTAAACGGACAGATGAAAAACGGACATACGGAACGCCCATGTGGAAGGAGCCTAACTCTAAGCTGATAACCTGTAGAGCCTATCAAAGCATTGCCTATGGAGATTTAATAAGTCTGTCTTGGTGTTCCTCAGTTTTACCCCAAACCAGCGCACATAGGGCCCCTTCACACACCCCATACATTGATCTCTCAGCTGATGTAAATTGTGCTGAGATTTTGAGAGGTAAGAGCAGGGGCGGACTGAGAACTCATGGGGCCCCCGGGCAATAGGGGATCATGGGGCCCCTGTGTCCTTGCCCAAACTCAAAAAAGCCTATGAAAAAGGTACCAGGGGCATCTCATGGGGCCCCCTACTGACCCCGTGCCCTTGGGCAGTGCCCGAGTTTCCAAATGGTTAGTCCGCCCCTGGGTAAGAGGTAAGTCTTTAATCAGGGAAAGGTCACAAAGGTCTCTAAAGGAAGGAGGGTCTTCCTTCAGGAACAGAGATGAGTAGAAGCTACTGTAATTGAGCAACTCAACAGGCTAACCAATCCTGACTAGGAGTAATAAGTAGGAGCGCAATATACACAGCTCAAAAAAATGAAAGAAACACTGAGAACCCATCAGATCTCAATGGGGAGGAATCTCCTGCTGGATCTCTATACTGACATGGATGGGGGATGGGTGAGGAATGTAAGGACGTCCCATCGTTTGATGGAAATGAAAATGATCGACCTACAGAGGACTGAATTCAAAGACACCCTGAAAATCAAAGTGAAGAAATGATGCAGCTGGTGAGTCCATTCTGCTGAAATGTCATTGCAGCAACTCAGAATGGTCCTCAGTAGTCTGTGTGGCCCCCACGTGCTTGTATGCATGCCTGATAACGTCGGGGGAGGCTCCTAATGAGACCACGGATGGTGTCCTGGGGGATTTCCTCCCAGATCTGGACCAGGGCATCACTGAGCTCCTGGACAGTCTGAGGTGCAACCTGATAGCGTCGAATGGACCGAAACATGACATCCCAGAGGGGTTCTATTGAATTTATGTCAGGTGAGCGTGGGGGCCATTCAATGGTATCAATTCCTTTATCCTCCAGGAACTACCTGCATACTCCCCCCACATGAGGCTGGGCATTGTCATGTACCAGGAGGAACCCAGGACCCACTGCACTAGGAGAAACCCAGGACCCACTGCACCAGGAGAAACCCAGGACCCCCTGCACCAGTAGGAACCCAGGACCCAATGCACCAGGAGGAACCCAGGATCCACTGCACCAGGAGGAACCCAGGACCCACTGCACCAGGAGTAACCCAGGACCCCCTGCACCAGGAGGAACCCAGGACCCACTGCACCAGCGTAGGGTCTGACAATCTGTCCAAGGATTTCATCCCCATACCTAATGTCAGTCAGGGGGCCATTGTCTAGCCTGTAGAGGTCTGTGCGTCCCTCCATGGATATGCCTCCCCAGACCATCACTGACCCACCACCAAAACAGTCATGCTGAATGATGTCACAGACAGCATAACGTTCTCCATGGCTTCTCCAGACCCTTTCACGTCTGTCACATGTGCTCAGGGGGAACCTGCTCTCATCTGTCAAAAGCATTGGGTGCCAGTGGTGGACCTGCCAATTCTGGGGTTCAATGGCAAATGCCAATCCAGCTCTATGGTGCCGGGCAGTGAGCACAGAGCCCACTAGAGGATGTCGGGCCCTCAGGCCACCTTCATGAAGTCTGTTTCTGATTGTTTGGTCAGAGACATTCACACCAGTGTCCTGTTGGAGGTCATTTTGTAGGGCTCTGGCAGGGATCATCCTGTTCCTCCTTGCACAAAGGAGCAGATACCGGTCTTACTGATGGGTTAAGGACCTTCTACAGCCCTGTCCAGCCCTCCTAGAGGAACTGCCTGTCTCCTGGAATCTCCTCCATGCTCTTGTCTCCTGGAATCTCCTCCATGGTCTTGTCTCCTGGAATCTCCTCCATGCTCTTGTCTCCTGGAATCTCCTCCATGCTCTTGTCTCCTGGAATCTCCTCCATGCTCTTGTCTCCTGGAATCTCCTCCATGCTCTTGAGACTGTGCTGGGAGACACAGCAAACCTTCTGGCAATGACACGTATTGATGTGCCATCCTGTAGGAGTCGGACTGCCTGTGCAACCTCTGTAGGGTCCAGGTATGGCCTCATGCAACCAGTAGTGACACTGACCCGAGCCAAATGCAAAATGAGTGATAGACAGTCAGAAAAGACAGAAAAACAGTCAGAAAAGATGATTATTATTATTATACAGTATTTATATAGCGCTAAAATGTTTGCTCAGCGCTGTACATTATAGTGGGGGACAGAACATGTGACAAGACAGTAACAATACAATACGTGAGGGATTCGAGGGCCCTGCTCTTTCGAGCTTACAATCTAGGAGGGAGGGGATAGTGGTACAGGAGGAAGTGGCTGTGTGGGATGGAGTGGTAGGAGGAGTGGAGGAGATCGGCTGTTAGGTGAGGGCGGGGTAGGCTTCCCTGAAGAGATGGGTTTTCAGGTTGTGCCTAAAGGTGAGGAGGGTAGGTGACAGTCTAATGGATTGGGGTAGTGAGTTCCAGAGGATGGGGGAAGCCTGGAGAAGTCCTGCAGTCGGGCGTGGGAGGTGGAGACCAGGGAGCTAGAAAGTAGGAGGTCTTGTGAGGAGCGAAGATTACAGGTTGGGTGGTATTTGGGTATCAGGTCGGTGAGGTAGTTTGGGGCAGCGTTGTGAATGGCTTTGTATGTCTGTGTTAGTAGCAGGGGCGGACTGACCATTTGGAAACTCAGGCACCGCCCGGGGTCAGTAGGGGGTCCCATGAGATGCCCCTGGTACCTTTTTCATAGGCTTTTGTGATTTTGGGCAAGGACACAGGGGCCCCATGTTCCCCTATTGCCTGGGGGCCCCATGAGTTGTCAGTCCGTCCCTGGTTAGTAGTTTGAATTGAATGCGTTGGGCAATTGGGAGCCAGTGGAGGGAATGACAGAGGGGGGTGGAGCCAGTGGAGGAAATGACAGAGGGGGGTGGCAGAAGCGGAGCGGTTGGTAAGGTGGATGAGTCTGGCCGCTGAGTTCAGGATAGACTGAAGAGTGGATAGTCTGCGACGAGGTAGGCCAGTGAGGAGGGAGTTGCAGTAGTCCAGACGTGAGATAAGGGAGTGAATGAGTTGTTTAGTAGTGTCTGGGGTGAGGAACGGACGTATTTTGGAGATGTTGCGGAGGTGGAGCCTGCATGAGTTTGCCAGCGATTGGACATGGGGTTGGAAAGACAGGTTTGAGGCTAGAGTGACACCTAGGACTTTGGCTTGCGGGTTGGGACTGATGGTGGCGTTGTTGGTTGTGATGGAGAGGGGGGGGGCACGGGCAGGGGGAAAATCAGGATCTTGGTTTTGGAAAGGTTCAATTTGAGGAAATGGAGCGACATCCAGTCTGATATGTCGTTCAGTAGGTGTGTAATACGGGCGGAGACTGAAGGGGTGAGCCGAGGGGTGGAGAGGTAAATTTGCTTGTCACCGGCATAGAGGTTGTAGTTGAAGCCGTGGGAGTGTATCAGTTGGCCAAGGGAGGAGGTGTAGATGGAGAAGAGAAGGGGCCCGAGGACAGAGCTTTGGGGGACTCTGACAGAGAGGGGGAGAGAGGGGGAGTTGGTAGCGTTATAGGTAACGCTGAAGGAGCATTGGGATAGATAGGAGGAGAACCAGGAGAGGGTGGAGTCTCTGATGCCGAGGGAGTGTAGTTTGTTAAGAAGGAGGGGGTGGTAGACTGTGTCGAAGGCCGCGGAGAGGTCGAGGAGTAAGAGGACGGAGTAGTGGCCATTAGCTTTGGCGGTTAGCAGGTCATTAGTGAGTTTGAGTAGGGTGGTTTCGGTGGAGTGTAGGGGACGGAAGCCAGACTGTAGTGGATCAAGGAGGTTGTTGTCAGTGAGGTGGGCGCTTAGGCGTTTGTAGACTAAGCGCTCAAGGAGCTTGGAAGTAAATGGCAGCAGGGAGATGGGTCTAAGGTTGTTCAGGTCGGTGGGGTCCAGGGAGGGTTTTTTGAGTACGGGGGTGATGTGCGTGTGCTTTAGGGGGGAGGGGAATGCGCCAATAGAGAGGGAGAGATTGAAGATGTGGGTGAGGGAGCATAGGATGGAGGAGGAGGGTGACCAGAGGAGTTGTGTGGGGACAGGGTCAAGGGGGCAAGTGGTGAGGGGGGCTTCTGAGAAGACCTTAGTGACCTCCTCAGTGGTCGCAAGGCTGAAGGAGCGGAGTGTTGGGGAGGTTATAGTGTGCGGGACGTTAGGTGTGGTGGGGCTAGGGCGGTTGCGAGGTCAGAGGAGGGAAGAGTTGGTAGGGTTATGGTGGGAGGGAGGCTAGGTGGGGAAGTAGGTTGAGCATTGGCGATGTCCTTACAGATTGCGTCGATCTTGTTTTGGAAGTGATTGGCAATCTCGTGGGCGGTGAGTGAGGTGCTGAGTGGAGGTGGGGGGGGGGGGAGAGAGTAGGGAGTTGAAAGTGGAGAAGAGCCGGCGAGGACAGGAGGAGAGGGTATTGATGAGGGTAAAAAAGTAGGCTTGTTTGGCAGCGTGGAGGGAGGAAGTGTAGGTGAGGAAGGTGGATTTGTAGAGGGAGAACACTTGAGGGGATCTGGTTTTGCGCCATAATCGCTCCAGTGCGCGACTGCGTCATTTAAAATTTTTTGTGTGGTCGTTCTGCCAGGGTTGAAGCGGTCGGGGTCTAATGCTACGTGTGGGGAAAGAAATGTCAGTGGCCTCCACCTGTAAAACCATTCCTGTTTTGGGGGTCGTCTCATTGTTGCCCATCTAGTGCATCTGTTGTTAATCTCATTACCACCAAAGCAGCTGAAACCAATGAACAACCCCCTCTGCGACTTACCTGACTAGATCCATATCCCAGGAGTTTCATTGACTTGATGCTAGAATAATTTTGAAAAGAATAATATAAAACAGATTAGAATAGAATACAATAGAAAAGAATAGAGTAAAACAGAAGAGAATAGAACAGAATAGAAAAATAAAATAGACTAGAAAGTAAAGGAATAGAATAGAAAATAAAAGAATAGAATAGAAAGAATAAAATTAAATAGAATTGAAAGTAGAGGAATAGAATAGAAATAATAAAATCAAATAGAATAGAAAGTAAAGGAATAGAATAGAAATAATAAAATAGAAAGAAAAGAAATAGAATAGAAAGAATACAATAAAATAGAATAGAAAGTAAAGGAATAGAATAGAAATAATAAAACAGAAAGAAAAGAAATAGAATAGAAAGAATAAAATAAAATAAAATAGAAAGTAAAGGAATAGAATAGAAATAATAAAATAAAATAGAATAGAAAGTAAAGGAATAGAATAGAAATAATAAAATAAAATAGAATAGAAAGTAAAGGAACAGAACAGAAAATAAAAGAATAGAATAGAAAGAATAAAATAGAATAGAAAGTAAAGGAATAGAATAGAAAGAATAAAATAACATAGAATAGAAAGTAAAGAGATAGAATAGAAATAATACAACAAAATAGAATGGAAAGTAAAGGAACAGAACAGAAAATAAAAGATAAGAATAGAAAAATACAATAGAAAGAATAAAATGAAATAGAATAGAAAGAATAAAATAGAATAGAAAGGAAAAAATGGAATAGAAAGAATAAAATAAAATAATATAGAATAGAAAGAATAAAATAATATAGAATAGAAAGTAAAGGAATAGAACATAAAGAATAAAATAAAATACCGTATTTGCCGGCGTATAAGACGACCCCCCTACTTTTCCTGCTAAAATGTAAGACTACCCCTCTTCCAATGCACACCAGTCGGAGGAATAGTGCCCCATCATTGGTATCAGTGGGAGGAATAGTGCCCCATCATTGGTATCAGTGGGAGGAATAGTGCCCCATCATTGGTATCAGTGGGAGGAATAGTGCCCCATCATTGGTGTCAGTGGGAGGAATAGTGCCCCATCATTGGTATCAGTGGGAGGAATAGTGCCCCATCATTGGTGTCAGTGGGAGGAATAGTGCCCCATCATTGGTATCAGTGGGAGGAATAGTGCCCCATCATTGGTATCAGTGGGAGGAATAATGCCCCATCATTGGTGTCAGTGGGAGGAATAGTGTCCCATCATTGGTATTAGTGGCAGGAATAGTGCCCCATCATTGGTGTCAGTGGGAGGAATAGTGTCCCATCATTGGTGTCAGTGGGAGGAATAGTGCCCCATCATTGGTGTCAGTGGGAGGAATAGTGTCCCATCATTGGTATTAGTGGCAGGAATAGTGCCCCATCATTGGTGTCAGTGGGAGGAATAGTGTCCCATCATTGGTGTCAGTGGGAGGAATAGTGCCCCATCATTGGTATCAGTGGGAGGAATAGTGCCCCATCATTGGTATCAGTGGGAGGAATAGTGCCCCATCATTGGTATCAGTGGGAGGAATAGTGCCCCATCATTGGTGTCAGTGGGAGGAATAGTGCCCCATCATTGGTATCAGTGGGAGGAATAGTGCCCCATCATTGGTGTCAGTGGGAGGAATAGTGCCCCATCATTGGTATCAGTGGGAGGAATAGTGCCCCATCATTGGTATCAGTGGGAGGAATAATGCCCCATCATTGGTGTCAGTGGGAGGAATAGTGTCCCATCATTGGTATTAGTGGCAGGAATAGTGCCCCATCATTGGTGTCAGTGGGAGGAATAGTGTCCCATCATTGGTGTCAGTGGGAGGAATAGTGCCCCATCATTGGTGTCAGTGGGAGGAATAGTGTCCCATCATTGGTATTAGTGGCAGGAATAGTGCCCCATCATTGGTGTCAGTGGGAGGAATAGTGTCCCATCATTGGTGTCAGTGGGAGGAATAGTGCCCCATCATTAGTATCAGTGGGGGGAATAGTGCCCCATCATTGGTATCAGTGGAGGAATAGTGCTCCATCATTGGTGTCAGTGGGAGGAACAGTGCCCCATCATTGGTGTCAGTGGGAGGAATAGTGCCCCATCATTGGTATCAGTGGCAGGAATAGTGCCCCATCATTGGTGTCAGTGGGAGGAATAGTGCCCCATCATTGGTGTCAGTGGGAGGAATAGTGCCCCATCATTGGTATCAGTGGGGGGAATAGGTGCCCCATCATTGGTATCAGTGGCAGGAATGGTGCCCCATCATTGGTATCAGTGGCAGGAATAGTGCCCCATCATTGGTGTCAGTGGGAGGAATAGTGCCCCATCATTGATGTCAGTGGGAGGAATGGTGTCCCATCATTGGTGTCAGTGAGGGGTGGAATAGTGCCCCATCATTGGTGTCAGTGGGGGGTGGAATAGTGCCCCATCGTTGGTGTCAGTGGGGGGGGAATAGTGCCCCATCATTGGTGTCAGTGGGGGGGAGGAATAGTGCCCCATCGTTGGTGTCAGTGGGAGGAATAGTGCCCCATCATTGGTATCAGTGACACCAATGATGGGGCACTATTCCTCCCACTGACACTTGCTGACCCTGTTCTAGTACGGTGCTGCTGCAGCCAGCATATGTGGTTGCAGCAGCACCTCTACACAGAACACTTACCTGCTGCTCCAGCACTCAATTTTCGCGGGGCCGCTCGGCTCCGCCCCCTCGCCGGTGATTGGCCGCCTGTGTGCCTTTTCTGAGCTACAGTTCTGGCGGCCAATCACCGGTGAGGAGGCCGCACGAACATCCAGTGGCCGAACTGAAGGAGACGCCGCGCTTCCTGGACCGGATCGTCGTGGGACTGGATCCAGGTAAGAGACATCAGCCCCTGCAAACCCCTGTACTTAATGCCGCAGCCCCCCTAAACATGTGTACCGGCGTATAAGACGACCCCCGACTTTTGAGAAGATTTTCAAGGGTCAAAAAGTCTTCTTATACGCCGGCAAATACGGTAGGATAGAAAAAAACAGTAGAACAGAATAAAATAAAAGAAAGAATAAAACAGTTTTCTGAAATTAAAATTTCAAATAGAACAAATTCTAGTTCGAATAGAATATATTAGAATAGAAAATAAAAGAATAGAATAAAATAGAAACAACAGTTTTTCGAAATTCAAATTTCAAATAGAACAAATTCTTTGTGGCTCAGTAAGAAGAGACATTACAAGACCCAGCAGAGGTTGCAGGTTCAGATCCCAGTCCTGACAAGGGAGGCTTTGAGATGTTTAGCAAAAGGCACCGGGCAGGGCTGACACCTTTCCTTCCAGGAAAATGTTGTGAGCTGAATGAGTTTCTGGCAGATCTAGGGGGGGTCTTTTTTTTGTCCTGGGAAAAGTACTTCTAATCCAGTGATGTAACATACTTGTACTTGTACTTGTAAATGTTGCCTTGGGGAATGCTTTTATCTTCACAAGAAGTCTGTCTGATTAGCTATTCTTATAACTGACAATCAAGCCTGCTTATGGAAACAGCCAAAACGAGTACAAAATACACGGTCCGTGTGATCATTATCTGAAAAGACTGGCGGGTCAAATACCACTTCTGTCCTGAAGAAAGTCACAAAAGCGGTGTTGTCATGGAGGATGATGGTCATGAAGGTACAGTACAGTAGTGTGTCATTTACATCATCAATCCTATGGGGACAGAATGAATAGTCATGAGCTGATTTCCATAGTAAGTGTCTGTGCTGTGGTGCCAAAACACCCCTCTCTCTGAAATGTTCCCCCTCTTCGAAATGTTCCCTCTCTCCAAAATATTCCCTCTCCGAAATGTTCCCTCTCTCTGAAATGTTCCATCTCTCCGAAATGTTCCTTCTCTCCGAAATGTTCCCTCTCTCCGAAATGTTCTCTCTCTCTGAAATGTTCCCTCTCTCCAAAATGTTCCCTCTCTCCAAAATATTCCCTCTCCGAAATGTTCCCTCTCTCCAAAATGTTCCCTCTCTCCAAAATGTTCCCTCTCTCCAAAATGTTCCCTCTCCGAAATGTTCCCTCTCTCCAAAATGTTCCCCCTCTCCAAAATGTTCCCTCTCTCCAAAATATTCCCTCTCCGAAATGTTCCCTCTCTCCAAAATGTTCCCTCTCTCCAAAATGTTCCCTCTCTCCGAAATATTCCCTCTCTCCGAAATGTTCCTTCTCTCCGAAATGTTCCCTCTCTCCGAAATGTCCCCTCTCTCCGAAATGTTCCCTCTCTCTTAAATGTTCCCTCTCTCCAAAATGTTCCCTCTCTCTGAAATGTTCCCTCTCTCCAAAATGTTCCCTCTCTCCAAAATGTTCCCTCTCTCCAAAATATTCCCTCTCCGAAATGTTCACTCTCTCCAAAATGTTCCCTCTCTCCGAAATGTTCCTTCTCTCCGAAATATTCCCTCTCTCCGAAATGTTCCCTCTCTGAAATGTTCCCTCTCTCTTAAATGTTCCTTCTCTCCGAAATGTTCCTTCTCTCCGAAATGTTCCCTCTCTCTAAAATGTTTCCTCTCTCCAAAATGCCGTACTTGCAGTGCTGAGAGCCACCATCTTCCCTGTCCTGGCCCCGTGAAATCTCTGAAATGTTCATCCATGACCCTTATATAAGGATGGTTGCAATAAGCCACAAGAAGGGTTACATTTCGGCCCAAAATTCAAATTTGAAAAGTAAATCAAATCTGAAAACTAAATCAAATTTGAAAACAAGAATAGAATAAAATAGAGTAGAAAATAAAGGGATATAATAGAAAAAAAATAGAACAGAAAATAAAAGAATAGAATGGAGTAGAATAAAATGGAACATAATAGAATAGAAAAGAACAGAATAGAAAAGAAATAGAAGAGAATAGAATAAAATATATAGCTGCCTTCCGCAATTTGAATTTTGAAAACAATAGAATAAAATACAATACAAAAGAATAGAGTAAAACATAAAAGAGTAGAATAGAAAATAAACAAATAGAATAAAATGGAATAGAAAGTAAAGGAATAGAATAAAAAATAATAGTCTTTCTGCAGTCCCTGTGAAATCTCTGAAATGTTCATCCATGACCGTTATATAAGGATGGTTTCAATAAGCTACAAGAAGGGTTACATTTTGTCCAACATTTACATTCAAAAACTAAATTGGATCAGAAAACAAGAATAGAATAAAACAGAATAGATAATAAAGGGATATCATATAAAATAATAGAATAGATTAGAATAGAATAAAATAGAACCGTAAATAAAAGACTAGAATGGAGTAGAATAAAACAGAACAGAATAGAAAAGAACAGAATAGCAAAGAATAGAATAGAAAAGAAATAGAAAAGAACAGAATACAATTAAATAATATATAGCTGCCTTACAAAATTTGCTTAAAATATAATACAATAGAAAAGAATTGAGTAAAACAGAAGAGAATAGAATAGAAAATAAAATAAAAGAATAGAATAAAATTGAATAAAAAGTAAAGGAATAGAATAGAAAATAAAAGAATAGAATAGAAAATAATAGTCCCGTCCTGCCCCTGTGAAATCTCTGAAATGTTCCCCCATGACCCTTATATAAGGATGGTTTCAATAACCCACAACAATGGTTACATTTTTTCCAAAATTTAAATTCAAAAACTAAATTGAATTTGAAAACAAGAATAGATTAAAACAGAATAGAAAATAAAGGGAAAGCATAGAAAATAATAGAATAGAATAAAATAGAACAGTAAATAAAATAATAGAATGGAGTAGAATAAAACAGAATAGAATAGAATAAAAAATTTGAATACTAAATAGAATTTGAAAACTAAATATATATATGTATATGTGATTTAGCATTTCTGGGTAGGGGGCGCATGCATTCCGCACGCACGCCATACCGACGCCGCGGATGTCAATCACCGGGTCTTGGCCGGTAATTACCCGCCGGTGGCACTTTCAGAAGAAGTGCAGCGACTTCTTTCCCTGCGTGTCACGGGCACGGGAGTCCATTCAAATGAACGCGCTCTTGTACCCGTGCAAAACGCGGCCCGCACATAGATGTGAACCGGGGGGAAATGAGGCTGCACTGATGGGCACTGATATGCAGCACCGATGGGTACTGATAAGGCCAAAAGAAAACTCTGTGGAAAAAAAGGACGTAAATTTAATTTGGGTGCAGCGTTGCATGACCGCGCAATTGTCAGTTAAAGCAACGCAGCACCGTAACGCCAAAAAGTGGCCTGGTCAGGAAAGGAAAGGATGGGGGGGGGGGGATCTTCAGGAGGGCGAGGGGTTAAAGACATGGAATGTTTGATATCTATTTACGTGAAACTTTTATATTTGAACCAAAAATGGGTATTATATTGTGTTTTTGCACTAAAATTTATTTTATTATATTTTCTCCTGAAAATTTGTGGTGAACAAACATTTGCACAAATATCATGCGACACCGCAATCCGGTGCCCGCTGTGTCCAGAGGACACAGTGGAACACTGATCGTCGTACGGGACCTCTTTGTGAGGTCCCGATCATGTGATCACTCCTTGGCCAATCAGTGATCACATGAAGAGTAGTAAGCAAGATGTCACTTCTGACATCATTGCTTACTACATGTGAAATCTGTGAATGATCACAGAGATCACATGGTACAGGGCTATTCACAACAGCCTTGTACCATGTGACAAGATGTGACCAATCACAGCTCACACAGTAGTTCTCAATGGCTGCAAGAATGCAGCCAGAGAGAAGGAGAAATGATTGATTTTACAGCCTTTATGGGTATAAAAGCAATCAGTGTAAAAAAAAAACAATGTTCATCACCCCCCACAAGTAGTACAGTGTCACCATGGTGACACTACTGCTAGGGTGACAGTATGTAAAAAAAAACCCATAAATAATAATATAAAAAAAAAAAAAAAAATGTAAAAACCAAATTTAGAAAAATTACAATTTTTGGTTATAAACTAATTTGGGTTATTTTTTTTTTTTTTACTGAAAAGATAACTGAATACATTTTGGCCGAGATTTATGAAGAAATATTTTTTATATGCAAAATTTTATAAGAAAAAAAATTTTTTTCAACATTTTTGGACATTTTCAATTATATAGCAAAAAAAAAAAAAAAATCCCAGTGGTGAATAAATACCACCAAAATAAAGTTTTATCTGTCTCAAAAAAATGGTAAAAAATTCATATGGGTACAGTGTTGCATGACCGCGCAATTGTCACTCAAAGTGTGATAGTGCTGAAAGCTGAACATGGACTGGAAGGGGGGGGAAAGTGTCTGGACTGGAAGGGGGAGAAAGTGTCCGGACTGGAAGGGGGGGAAGTGTCCGGACTGGAAGGGGGGAAAGTGTCTGGACTGGAAGGGGGAGAAAGTGTCCGGACTGGACGGGGGGGAAGTGTCCGGACTGGAAGGGGGGGGAGTTTCCGGACTGGACGGGGGGGAAGTGTCCGGACTGGAAGGGGGGAAAGTGTCCGGACTAGAGGGGGGGAAAGTGTCCGGACTGGAAAGGGGGGAAAGGAGACTGGAAAGGGGGGAAAGAGTCCGGACTGGAAGGGGGGAAAGTGTCCGGACTAGAGGGGGGAAAAGTGTCCGGACTGGAATGGGGGGAAAGTGTCTGGACTGGAAGGGGGGGAAAGTGTCCGGACTGGAAGGGGGGGAAGTGTCCGGACTGGAAGGGGGGGGAGTTTCCGGACTGGAAGGGGGTGAAAGTGTCCGGACTGGAAGGGGGGGAAAGTGTCCGGACTGGAAAGGGGGGAAAGGAGACTGGAAAGGGGGGAAAGTGTCCGGACTGGAAGGGGGGAAAGTGTCCGGACTAGAGGGGGGGAAAGTGTCCAGACTGGAATGGGGGGAAAGTGTCTGGACTGGAAGGGGGGGAAAGTGTCCGGACTGGAAGGGGGGGAAGTGTCCGGACTGGAAGGGGGGGGAGTTTCCGGACTGGAAGGGGGTGAAAGTGTCCGGACTGGAAGGGGGGGAAAGTGTCCGGACTGGAAAGGGGGGAAAGGAGACTGGAAAGGGGGGAAAGTGTCCGGACTGGAAGGGGGGAAAGTGTCCGGACTAGAGGGGGGGAAAGTGTCCGGACTGGAAGGGGGTGAAAGTGTCCGGACTGGAAGGGGGTAAAAATGTCCGGACTGGAAGGGGGTGAAAGTGTCTGGACTGGAAGGGGGGGAAAGTGTCCGGACTGGAAGGGGGGGAAAGTGTCCGGACTGGAAGGGGGTGAAAGTGTCTGGACTGGAAGGGGGTGAAAGTGTCCGGACTGGAAGGGGGGGGGAGTGTCCGGACTGGAAGGGGGGGAAAGTGTCCGGACTGGAAGGGGGTGAAAGTGTCCGGACTGGAAGGGGGGGGGAGTGTCCGGACTGGAAGGGGGGGAAAGTGTCCGGACTGGAAGGGGGGGAAAGTGTCCGGACTGGAAGGGGGTGAAAGTGTCTGGACTGGAAGGGGATGAAAGTGTCCGGACTGGAAGGGGGGGAAAGTGTCCGGACTGGAAGGAGGAGAAAGTGTCCGGACTGGAAGAAGGGGAAAGTGTTCGGACTGGAAGGGGGGGAAAGTGTCCGGACTGGGAAGGGGGGAAAGTGTCCGGACTGGAAGGGGGGGAAAGTGTTCGGACTGGAAGGGGGGGAAAGTGTCCAGACTGGGAAGGGGGGAAAGCGTCCGGACTGGAAGGGGGGGAAAGCGTCCGGACTGGGAAGGGGGGAAAGTGTCCGGACTGGAAGGGGGGGAAAGTGTTCGGACTGGAAGGGGGGGAAAGTGTCCGGACTGGAAGGGGGTGAAAGTGTCCGGACTGGAAGGGGAGGAAGTGTCCGGACTGGAAGGGGGTGAAAGTGTCCGGACTGGAAAGGGGTGAAAGTGTCCGGACTGGAAGGGGGGGAAAGTGTTCGGACTGGAAGGGGGGGAAAGTGTCCGGACTGGAAGGGGGTGAAAGTGTCCGGACTGGAAGGGGGGGAAGTGTCCGGACTGGAAGGGGGAGAAAGTGTCCGGACTGGAAGGGGGTGAAAGTGTCCGGACTGGAAAGGGGTGAAAGTGTCCGGACTGGAAGGAGGAGAAAGTGTCCGGACTGGAAGGGGGGGAAAGTGTCAGGACTGGAAGGGGGGGAAAGTGTCCGGACTGGAAGGGGGGGAAAGTGTCCGGATTGGAAGGGGGGGAAAGTGTCCGGACTGGAAGGGGGTGAAAGTGTCCGGACTGGAAGAGGGTGAAAGTGTCCGGACTGGAAGTGGTTAAGTAATTTTTTTGCCAAAAATGAAGATTTTTCCATGCAAGTTCTGAAGTCGGACTGGTTTGGAATATAGAAGTACCTGAATGTGTCTTTATATGAGCTCCCTGTAATCCTTCCACAGCAGCGCTCAGAGATGAAGGACTAACATGGAAAAACGCACAATAAAGCATATCGCATTGCACCCAGGGGTGGACTGACCATTCCAGCACTTGGGCACTGCCTGAGGGCCCGGGAACAGTAGGGAGCCACATGAGATGCTCCTGGTACCTTTCATAGGCTGTTTTGGGTGTGGTTTGAGTGTGGGCGAGGATACAGGAGCCCCATGATCCCCTATTGCCCGTGGGCCCCATGAGTTGCCAGTCCGCCCCTGATTGCACCTTACCATATGTCCAACATGGTGGAACACCCTATAAACCTGCTTTGTGATTACTTTAGGGGGCAGCGGAGATTCAACTCTCTACAGAAATGAAGAAGAAGCTATGATTTCATGGCCTCTGTCATTAAGTTTAAAGATGAATTTCTCCACAATACCTATTGTTACAAAGCTGAGAGGTCATTTTAACCACTTGGGAATTCTAAATGTAGACAAAGTGCCCAGATCTCAACGCCTCTAGGATGTACATATATCCTTCGTTCAACTCTCCTCCCAGCCAGGGGTGTATTTACCACAAGGCAAGCAAGGCATTTGCCTAGAGTGGCATCTTTCAGGAGGGCAGCACCGCCCCCGCTTGGAAGAAAGGTAGGAAGAAGGGACGCATGCGGCTTGGGGACAGGTAGGATCTGAGAGAGGCTGTGGGCTGCTTGACTCTCATTTCCGGGATGTCCACAGCTGTGAAGGTGATTGTCTTTCTCTCTCTCGCTGGGAGGGGAGAGGCCTGTGCATGGGGGCGATGGTGGTGGAAGGCTCTCTTCGGTGGGGGGGGGGGCAGATGTGTCTTTGGTCAATGCTAGGCTCTCTCCGGGGGGATTTTGTGTTGCCTAGGACAGCAAAATACCTAAATACACCACTGCTCCCAGTGCCCCCACTTCCCCCCCACCTTACTAATCTCCGTCTGCAGTGGCTTCCAATGCTCTGACATTTACCCCCTTTTGTAGTGATGGGGTAGGGTTACAAAAACCTTCGTATTGGTCCTTGTCACTGGTGGCCAAGCAGTGCATTTAAGAAAAAAAAAATTCTCCTAGGTAAATCTGCTCATTAATTTGCTGGGACCATGACTACGCTCAACTGCCACTTTATTAGGTACACCTTGCTAGTCCCGGGTTGGACATCATTTTGCCTTCAGAACGGCCTTCAGTCTTCGTGGCATAGATTCAACAAGGTGTTGGAAACATTCCTCAGAGATTTTGGTCCATAAGTTGCTGTTGCCTTGCTATCTTTTGGAACCAGTCTGCCCATTCTTCTCTGACCTCAGACCCCAACAAGGCATTTTCCTCCACACAACTGCCACTCGCTGGATATTTTCTCTTTTTTGGACCATTCTCTGCAAACCCTAGAGATTGTTGTGCGTGAAAATCCCTCTATATCACCAGTTTTTGAAATCCTCAGACCAGCCCGTCTGGCACCAAAAACCATGCCACGTTCAAAGCCGCTTAAATCCCCTTTCTTCTCCATTCTGATGCTCGGTTTAGTCATCTTCGCCACGTCTAGATGCCTAAATGCATTGAGTTGCTGCCGTGTGATTGGCTGATTAGCAATTTATGTTACCAAGCCATTGAACAGGTAGACCTAATCAAGTGGCTGGTGACTGTATCTAACCCATAGGATTCGCCTTGAACCCAAAAGTAGTGGTCAACCCCAGGGGCGGACTGACCGGGGTCAGTAGGGGGCCCCAATGAAATGCCCCTGGTACCTTTTATAGACTTTTTTGGGTGTGCTTTGAGTATGGGCAAGGACACAGGGGCCCCATGATCCCATATTGCCCGGGGGCCCCATGAGTTGTCAGTCCGCTCCTGGTCAACCCAAAACTCATCCATAGTGGTGGGAATGGGCATAGACTTGTATTGAGACCAACTATTGATATGGGAAAAGATTCAACGAGTCATGAGGATGGGCTGCTACTACATGTAGGTTGGGGGGGGGTAAATGTAGGTTTGGGGGCAAAGGTTTACATTGAGACCTAGATGCTTCGGTAAGCCCGGTTCTCTTTAAAGTAGATACAAACCCTAACTGAAGGACATTTTGTTGGCTAAAGCACTGACTTTATCCATTTGCATACTTAGGGGAATCTGGCCAATCCCTAGGCAGGAAGCCTGGCATGGTGACTAGGAAACCCTTAAATATGAGAGAGCCTGATCACCAGGGGAGTCGGGTGAAAGATGGAGTGAGGAAGTACTGCTAGTGTGGAGCCTGGGAGGGGGTCCCAGAGGAGGGGATTCTTTCTACAGGCTGGAAACTGGTCCTCCACCGTCCCACAGTCTACTGGGGAAAGACTTTTATCTGCTGATCTCCTCCATCCTCTTTCAGCCTCTTCCTGTCTATGTGTACTTGCACCAGTGTTGACCTCACATTATTGCTCTGCACCGGCTTCCTGATAGTAGCAATTAGAGATGAGCTGAGGTTCCGTCCAAACCCACAAATTAGCGGTTGTTGCTTGGCCAATGAGCTGCGGGTGGGGGGGATTCTCTACCTCACAGCTGCATGTATACAAAGGGGCAAGGGTGCTCTTCTGGTTCTCATTGATCTAATATGGCTACATGGCCATATTACCGTATTTGCCGGCGTATAAGACGACCCCCTACTTTTCCTGTTAAAATATAGGGTTTGAGCTATACTCGCTGTATAAGACTACCCCTCTTCCAACGCACACCAAATAAAAATGAAAAAACATCAGATTTGATTTCAATATGGTATAGTATTTCAGTATGGTATTCCAATGATGGGGCGCTATTCCTCCCACTGACACCAATGATGGGGTACTATTCCTCCCACTGACACTAATAGTGCCCCATCATTGGTGTCAGTGGATGAAATAGTGCCCCATCATTAGTGTCAGTGGGAGGAATCATGCCCCATCATTGGTATCAGTGGGAGGAATAGTGCCCCATTGTTGGTGTCAGTGGGGAGGAGGAATAGTGCCCCATCGTTGGTGTCAGTGGGAGGAATAGTGCCCCATCATTGGTATCAGTGGGAGGAATAGTGCCCCATCATTGGTGTCAGTGGGGAGGAGGAATAGTGCCCCATGGTTGGTGTTAGTGGGGGAGGAATAGTGCCCCATCATTGGTGTCAGTGGGGGAGGAATAGTGCCCCATCATTGGTGTCAGTGGGAGGAATAGTGCCCCATCATTGGTGTCAGTGGGGAGGAGGAATAGTGCCCCATGGTTGGTGTTAGTGGGGGAGGAATAGTGCCCCATCATTGGTGTCAGTGGGGAGAATAGTGCCCCATCATTGGTGTCAGTGGGGGAGGAATAGTGCCCCATCATTGGTGTCAGTGGGGGAGGAATAGTGCCCCATCATTGGTGTCAGTGGGGGAGGAATAGTGCCCCATCGTTGGTGTCAGTGGGGGAGGAATAGTGCCCCATCGTTGGTATCAGTGGGGAGAAAAGTGCCCCATCATTGGTGTCAGTGGGGGAGGAATAGTGCCCCATCATTGGTGTCAGTGGGGGAGGAATAGTGCCCCATCGTTGCTGTCAGTGGGGGAGGAATAGTGCCCCATCATTGGTGTCAGTGGGGGAGGAATAGTGCCCCATCATTGGTGTCAGTGGGAGGAATAGTGCCCCATCATTGGTGTCAGTGGGGGAGGAATAGTGCCCCATCATTGGTATCAGTGGAGGAATAGTGCCCCATCATTGGTGTCAGTGGGGAGAATAGTGCCCCATCATTGGTGTCAGTGGGGAGGAGGAATAGTGCCCCATCATTGGTGTCAGTGGGGAGAATAGTGCCCCATCATTGTTGTCAGTGGGAGGAATAGTGCCCCATCATTGGTGTCATTGGGGAGAATAGTGCCCCATCATTGGTGTCAGTGTGGAGGAGGAATAGTGCCCAACATTGGTGTCAGTGGGGAGGAGGAATAGTGCCCCATCGTTAGTGTCAGTGGGGGAGAGGAGCGTCTGCTCCTTCTTTCAGTTCGGCAGCTTGATTTTCGCGGGGCCGTTCGGCTCCGCCTCCTCGCCGGTGATTGGTTGCCTGTGTGCACTGGCGCCCAATCACCGGTGAGGAGGCAGAGCCGAGCGGCCGCGCGACCATCGAGCGGCCGAACTGAAAGAAGGAGCAGCCGCGCTTCCTGGACTGGATCATCGTGGGACCGGGACTGGAGCCAGGTAAGGTACAGCAGCCCCTCTGCCCACCCCTGTACTTAGTGTCCGTTGGAGGACACCGCCCCTGGAAAAAGTGCCGCCCTGACACACCGGCTCGCCGTATACCGGCGTATAAGACGACCCCCGACTTTTCAGAAGATTTTCAGGGGTTGAAAAGTCGTCTTATACGCCGGCAAATATGGTAGTTCAAAAACATTGACCTAAAAAATCCATGGAAGAAATATATATTTTAAATATATTTTAAAAATACTCTTCCCAAATATATTGACATATATTTGAAATGATATATATATATATACACATAATAATAATAGCAGTCAGACATCACTAACCGGATCAATCTCTGTTTTTGGTAGAAATGATATCTCTACATGACAAATAATTTCCTAGCAGGTGTAGTAGAGTCATAGAAATCCAACAGACCCAACAGTCATGACATGCATGCTGCTGATTCTGTGTCATTGAATCACTCATTGAAAGGGGCGTGTTCAAAATAATAGCCGTGTGGAGTTCTATTAGTGAGGTCATTCATTCTTTGATAAACAGGCGGCAATTATTGCCCTTATTTAACCCCTTCCCTACCGGGCACTTCTACCCCCTTCCTTACCAGGCCAATTTTCAGCTTTCAGCGCTGCCGCACTTTGATTGACAATTGCGCGGTCATGCAACATTGTACCCATATGAAATTTTGATCATTTTTTTCTCACAAATAGAGCTTTCTTTTGGTGGTATTTAATCGCCACTGGGCGCTTTACTTTTTGCGCTATAAATTAAAAAAAAGTGCAAAAAATTTGAAAAAAAAAAAAAGTTTATTTGTATCTTTTATAAAATTTTTCAAACAGGTATTTTTTCTCCTTCACTGATTTGCGTTGATGAGGCGGCACTGATGGGCACTGATAGGCGGCACTGATGGGCACTGATAGGCAGCACTAAAGGGCACTGATAGGCAGTACTAATGAGGTGGCACGGATAGGCGGCACTGATAGACAGCACTAATTAGGGGTCACGGATAGGCGGCACTGATATGCAGCACTGATAGGTGACACTGATGATGGGTACTGATAGACGGCACTGACTGGCATCACTTCTGGGCACTGACTGGCGGCACTGACTGGCACAACCCCTGGGCACTGACTGGTGGCACTGACTGGCAGCACTGCTGGGCTGCACTGGTGGGTGGCACTGGTGGGCAGCACTGGTGGGTGGGCACAGGTGGGTGGCACTGGTGGGCACAGGTGGGTGGGCACAGGTGGGTGGCACTGCTGGGCACATGTAGGTGGCACTTCTGGGCACAGGTAGGTGGCACTGCAGAGTGGCACAGGTGGGTGCACTGCTGGGCACAGGTGGGGGCACTGCTGGGCACAGGTGGGGGCACTGCTGGGAACGGGTGGGCGGGGCTAGTGCGCACTGCTAGGGCGCACTGCTGGGCGGAACTTGCGGGTGTCACTGCTGGGCACCGATCATCAGGGCACTGATCATCAGTGCCCTGATGATCGGTGCCGATCCCCGCTCTGACAACTGCCGGTTCTCGGCAGTACTTTCCTCACGATCTGACAGTGTGAGGAAAGTGCAGCCGAGAACCGACACTTGCATTTCCCTCTGATCAGCGTGTGATTGGACACCGCTGATCACGTGGTAAAAGGCCGGTGGGATCGGCCTTTCACCACATCACGTGATCAGCTGTGTCCGTTCAGTTTGTCAGACGACCCCCAAACACTGAATTCAAGCCACAGTACACTGTGAAGACCGTGAAGCATGGTGGTGCAAGCATCATGATATGGGGATGTTTCTCATACTACGGTGTTGGGCCTATTTATCACATACCAGGGATCATGGATCAGTTTGAATACATCAGAATACTTGAAGAGGTCATGCTGCCTTATGCTGAAGAGGAAATGCCCTTGAAATGGGTGTTCCAACAAGACAACGACCCCAAACACACCAGTAAACGTGCAACATCTTGGTTCCAGACCAACAAGATGGACGTTATGGAGTGGCCAGCCCAATCCCCGGATCTTCATCCAATAGAAAACTTGTGGGGTGACATCAAAAATGCCGTTTCTGAGGCAAAACCAAGAAATAGAGAAGAACTGTGGAATGTGGTCCAATCATCCTGGGCTGGAATACCTGATCACAGGGGCCAGAAGTTGGGGGACTCCATGCAACACAAATGTACAGAAGTTCTCAGAAACAGTGCGACTACAACCAAATATTCATGAAGTCATTCAAAGGAAAGCAAAATCTTCAAACATTTCTCAGTTTATATAGTGAATGTTTGAGTTTGTAAAGAAGAATACAAACACGGCCATTTTTTTGAACTGTCTAATATTCACTTTTCTTCCATTTTTTTTAGAGGAACAACACAAATTTGATGTATTTTTCTTCATGTTGTGATTTGGAATAGAATGTGTCGTGTTCCCAATGCATTTGTGTGGATGGAAATAAAAGCTATTAGAAGGATTTTCAGCT
>NW_028318971.1:480000-545000 GCF_062004578.1 Staurois parvus
ACATGCTGTGGTGTGTTTGGCCTGTGGAAGGGGTTGGTTAAGGAGTGGTTGGAGATTGGTCATGGGAGTTGGTGACCGGTGACACAGGTTCTGCTGGAGGGGTGGATCGGTTTCTCTATGGTCTACCTATCTCAGTGACAGGGACCCATCTTGGGGCTGACTGCACAGCAGAACCTTCCTATGGACTGGTCTGAACCATGGGTGTACCCGGACTCATGAACTATACAGTAGCTTCCCACCATGCCCTGTCAAAATGGACTGGGGCTGGACCACGGGTGTACAAGGACTCCCAACATATACAGCAGCTCCCCTTCATTCATCCATCAAAATATCCAAGTAC
Source organism: Staurois parvus (assembly GCF_062004578.1). NCBI lineage: Eukaryota > Metazoa > Chordata > Amphibia > Anura > Ranidae > Staurois > Staurois parvus. Next base: position 480,341 of record NW_028318971.1, read on the forward strand.
ACATGTGTAGGCAGGTGCCTACAATTCCAGCTGGGTATTGCATTTAAAGTCGATGTTTAGTCCTGTAATGGTTAACATGCTGTGGTGTGTCTGCCGTTTGGTCTGTGGATCATCCCGTAGCAGGGGGATTTAAGGAGAAAGAGGTTGGGCCAGGAGTGGTTGGAGATTGGTCTTGCGTGTGCAGATTGGTCATGGGAGTGGAGATTGGCCATAGGTGTGGAGATTGGTCATGGGTGTGGAGATTGGTCATGGGAGTGGAGATTGGTCATGGGTGTGGAGCATGGTCATGGGAGTGGAGCATGGTCATGGGACTGGAGATTGGTCATGGGAGTGGAGATTGCTCATGGGAGTGGAGATTGGTCATGGATGAGGAGATTGGTCATGGATGAGGAGATTGGTCATGGGTGTGGAGATTGGTCATGGGAGTGGAGATTGGTCATGGGTGTGGAGATTGGTCATGGGAGTGGAGATTGGTCATGGATGAGGAGATTGGTCATGGGAGTGGAGATTGGTCATGGGAGTGGAGATTGGCCATGGGAGTGGAGATTGGCCATGGGTGTGGAGATTGGTCATGGGAGTGGAGATTGGTCATGGGAGTGGAGATTGGTTATGGGAGTGGAGATTGGTCATGGGAGTGGAGATTGGCCATGGGAGTGGAGATTGGCCATGGGTGTGGAGATTGGTCATGGGAGTGGAGATTGGTCATGGGAGTGGAGATTGGTTATGGGAGTGGAGATTGGTCATGGGAGTGGAGATTGGTCATGGGTGTGGAGATTGGTCATGGGAGTGGAGATTGGTCATGGATGAGGAGATTGGTCATGGATGAGGAGATTGGTCATGGGAGTGGAGATTGGTCATGGGAGTGGAGATTGGTCATGGGAGTGGAGATTGGCCATGGGTGTGGAGATTGGTCATGGGAGTGGAGATTGGTCATGGGAGTGGAGATTGGTCATGGGTGTGGAGCATGGTCATGGGAGTGGAGATTGGTCATGGATGAGGAGATGGTCATGGGAGTGGAGATTGGTAATGGGAGTTAGTGGCCGGTGACAGAGGTCTTGTTGATGGGGTGGATTGGTTGCTGAATGGTCTACCCTTCTAAGCAGCAGAGACTCAAGTTAGGGCCCGCTGCATAGCAGAACCCTCCTATGGACTGGGCCTAGACCATGGGTGTATGAGGCCTTGTGAAGGGTACAGCAGCTTCCCTCCATGTCCTCGGGCTGAAGAGTACAATGTAACACATGGAAAGGACTGGTGGAAGAAAATCAGTGTTTCACATTATTTTTCCTCAAAATGGCATCGCAGTCAGTGCATAACAAGTGTCACTGGCAGGTGAGAAGACTGGGGTGGTGCCGGAGTAGTGTTTTGTCCCCCCCCCCCCCGGCGTCAGGGGGTGCTAACTCACCCATGAAGCAACAATAAAAATGAACAGAAGGCAGGCTTTGTTTACCCCCAATGGTAAGGCGTGATCACTGGATTCCAACATCATTCCTTCCCACATGGGAGAAAAATAGATTTTAAAAATATTCTTCCCAAATACATTGACATATATTTGAAATGCTACAATTTTGGCCGTATTCAGTATATTTTAAAAACAAAAATTAAATAAATAAATTTTATGTATATATAGAATAGCTGGGTCAACGCCCTGTCTGCATGGGGCCTAATGCAGGCCATAGACGGGTCGAACATCGGCCGATTTTTCAAACGATAAATGAAAAATCGGTCGTTCATTCAGCCGACGTTACCACCAACGGTTTAAAAAAATCGGCCGACTAAATCGTAAAGTTCACTCTATAACTTCTGTCCCTTGCAGGTCACGGCTCATGCGCCAATTTTTTATCATTAAAACGATCGGCCAATTTGGCCGTCATTGCCGGGAAAATCGTCCGTGAATTTTCCAACATGACCGATCATCTCAAAGTGCAAAAAAAAAGAAAAAACGGCCCACTAACCGTGCGATAATCGGCTGATTTTTTTTTTAGGCCGAAAAATCGACCGATTTTCGAACCGTCTATGGCCGGCATAAGGTGCCGTCACACCAACTGGATGCCATTCAGACTTGCGGTGCAACTTGCGAGTCGCAGACGTCTCTATGCAGGTCGCACCTGAAGGAGTTCTTCAGAAATCGGTGCGGCACCGACCAAGCGGGAATCTCACCGATAGGACTGCTGTCATTGCGGACAATAGGGTGCGGCCTGCAGCTCGCCTGGCATGGCAAATCGCATGGCAAGTCGCACCCGGGGTGTAAGGCGATGAGTGTTGGGGGGGGGGTTAAAAAGCTGGCGATTCAGGATGGAGTTTATAAACACCAGGAAAGGTCTGAGACTCGGCGATCAGAAACGGTCATCTGCGCGGCGAGGTTTTTTTTTTCCCCCCTTTAGTCTCCAGCAGATGTCGGCGGTGAAATGAAAGTATGTTGATTTTTATCATCGATCGAACACATAACTCCGGGCCGGTGGAGCCGCAACACGAACCGCATTGCTAACTGTCACATTCTGCCTTCCAGGAGCAAAAAAAAAAAAAAAACAAGACGCTGGCGGCTTGCCGCTGACTTCTCCGAGAGATTTAATGCGACACCCCGATGATCCCGTCCAATCACAGAGCATTCGTCTCACTGATTTATTTCTGCCGGGTCTTATGAGAAGTAAGCGATCGTTCACCTTCTACAGGATAATTATTTAACCTCTTAGTGACTGAGAGGAAATCCAATCCGAATGCGGAGAATGCAATTTTACAACCAAATTATTATTATTTATATTATTATTATTATTATATTTTTTTCTATTATTATTATTTCTATTATTCTATTATTATTTTTTTTTTCTATTATTATTATTATTTCTATTATTATTATTATATTTGTTTTCTATTATTATTTCTATTATTATATTATTATTATTTCTATTATTATTATTATTATATGTAAATTTGTTCTATTATTATTTTTCTATTATTTCTATTATTATATTTTTTTCTATTATTTCAATTATATTATTATTATTATAGATTGTAAGTTCCGAGGAGCAGGGCCCTCCTATCCCTCTTGTATTGAACTGTATTGTTGCTGTATTGTCTTCTGTTATATTGTAAAGCGCTGAGCAAAATGTTGATGCTATATAAATCCTATATAATAATAATAATAATTATTATTATTATTATATTTTTTTCCTATTATTATATTATTATAATTGTTTCTATTATTATTATTTCTATTATTATTATATATATTTTTCTATTATTATTATTTCTATTATTATTATTATTATATATATTTTTCTATTATTATTTTTCTATTATTATTATTATTGCTATTATTATTATATTTTGTATTATTATTATTTCTATTTGTATTATTATTAATATTATTATTATTATAATATATTATAAGCTCCGAGAATCAGGGCCCTCCTATCCCGCTTGTATTGAACTGTATTGTTGCTGTATTGTCTCCTGTTATATTGTAAAGTGCTGAGCAAACTGTTGGCGCCATAAATCCTGTATATTAATAATAATAATTATTATTATTATTATGATTATATTTTTCCTATTATTATTATTTCTATTATATTCTTATTATTTTTTGTATATTATTATTTCTATTATTATTATTATTTTTCTATTATTATTTCTATTATTATATTTTTTTCTATTATTTCTATTATTATTATTATTATAGATTGTAAGCTCCAAGGAGCAGGGCCCTCCTATCCCTCTTGTATTGAACTGTATTGTTGCTGCATTGTCTTCTGTTATATTGTAAAGCGCTGAGCAAACTGTTGGTGCTATATAAATCCTGTATAATAATAATAATTATTATTATTATTATTATATTTTTTCCTATTATTATTTCTATTATTATAATTTTTTCTATTATTTCTATTATTATTATATATATTTTTCTATTATTATTATTTCTATTATTATTATATTTTTTTTCTATTATTATTTTTCTATTATTATTATTATTATAATTATTATTGCTATTATTATTATTATTATATTTTGTATTATTATTATTTCTATTAGTATTATTATTATTATAATAGATTGTAAGTTCCAAGGATGAGGGCCCTCCTATCCCTCTTGTATTGAACTCTATTGTTGCTGTATTGTCTCCCGTTATATTGTAAAGCGCTGAGCAAACTGTTGGCGCCATAAATTCTGTATAATAATAATAATAATTAATATTATTATTATATTTTTCCTATTATTATTTCTATTATATTATTATTATTTTTTGTATATTATTATTTCTATTATTATTATTAAATATTTTTTCTATTATTATTTTTTTTCTATTATTATTATTTCTATTATTATTATTATATTTATTCTAATATTATATTTTTATTTTCTATTATTATTATTTTTTTATTATACAGGATTTTTATAGTGCCAACAGTTTACGCAGCACTTTACAATTCAAGGGCATATCATCACAAATCTGCCCATACTGTATCCTCACAGCATGTATTATAGCGTTTTGTTTTTTTTCAGGACAAATTGACCTTCATTGGGTGGTAAATGTTAATAGATATCTCCTGATGGTTATTATCCAATTATAAATCAATTAATTATTAATGATCATTATAACTACTAATGATGATTTTAATAATTAAAGATTAAGTGTATTAAATATTCATATTTTTATATAATTAGATTACTTTGATTATTAATGGTTATGATCAAATTATAAATCATCGATTCATTATAACGATACATATTAATGATGATATTAATAATTGCATATTGAATATATAAAATATTCATCATTATTCATTTCCATTATTAATGATTATTATCAAAAGTAAAAATGTGGAAAAAAATAGTGAAAAAAAAAAAAAAAACTTTTAAAATGTACTCTAAAGCCAGCTGTACGCGGGTCGAATTCCGAAAGAGTTTCTTCTTTTCTAAGAATTTTCCACCATTAGTGGACCACAGAAACGGACGATTTTTGTAACCAATCCCCTCCATATCATGTATTCAGGTGTTCCAATCCCCTCCCAATCATGTGATTCAGGTGTTCCAATCCCCTGGATACCATGTGATTCAGGTGTTCCAATCCCCTCAATACCATGTGATTCAGGTGTTCCAATCCCCTTGATACCATGTGATTCAGGTGTTCCAATCCCCTCAATACCATGTGATTCAGGTGTTCCAATCCCCTCGATACCATGTGATTCAAGTGTTCCAATCCCCTCAATACCATGTGATTCAGGTGTTCCAATCCCCTCCGTATCATGGGATTCAGGTGTTCCAATTCCCTCCGTATCATGGGATTCAGGTGTTCCAATCCCCTCCGTATCAAGTAATTTAGGTGTTCCAATTCCCTCTGTATCATGTGATTCAGGTGTTCCAATCCCCTCCGTATCATGGGATTCAGGTGTTCCAATCCCCTCCGTATCATGGGATTCAGGTGTTCCAATCCCCTCCGTATCATGGGATTCAGGTGTTCCAATCCCCTCCATATCATGGGATTCAGGTGTTCCAATCCCCTCCATATCATGAGATTCAGGTGTTCCAATCCCCTCCCAATCATGTGATTCAGGTGTTCCAATCCCCTCCCAATCATGTGATTCAGGTGTTCCAATCCCCTCCATATCATGTTATTCAGGTGCTCCAATCCCCTCCCAATCATGTGATTCAGGTAATCCAAGCCCCTCCCAATCATGTGATTCAGGTGTTCCAATCCTCTCCATATCATGTGATTCAGGTGTTCCAATCTCCTCCCAATGATGTGATTCAGGTGTTCCAATCCCCTCCCAATCATGTGATTCAGGTGTTCCAATCCCCTCCCAATCATGTGATTCAGGTGTTCCAATCCCCTCCATATCATGTTATTCAGGTGCTCCAATCCCCTCCCAATCATGTGATTCAGGTAATCCAATCCCCTCCCAATCATGTGATTCAGGTGTTCCAATCCTTTCCATATCATGTGATTCAGGTGTTCCAATCTCCTCCCAATGATGTGATTCAAGTGTTCCAAGCTCCTCCCAATCATGTGATTCAGGTGTTCCAATCCCCTACCAATCATGTGATTCAGGTGTTCCAATCCCCTCCATATCATGTGATTCAGGTGTTCCAATCCCCTCCATATCATGTGATTCAGGTGTTCCAATCTCCTCCATATCATGTGATTCAGGTGTTCCAATCCCCTCCCAATCATGTGATTCAGGTGTTCCAATCCTCTCCATATCATTTGATTCAGGTGCTCCAATCCCCTCCCAATCATGTGATTCAGGTAATCCAATCCCCTCCCAATCATGTGATTCAGGTGTTCCAATCCTCTCCATATCATGTGATTCAGGTGTTCCAATCTCCTCCCAATGATGTGATTCAGGTGTTCCAAGCTCCTCCCAATCATGTGATTCAGGTGTTCAAATCCCCTCCATATCAAGTGATTCAGGTGTTCCAATTCCCTCCATATCATGGGATTCAGGTGTTCCAATCCCCTCCATATCATGGGATTCAGGTGTTCCAATCCCCTCCATATAATGGGATTCAGGTGTTCCAATTCCCTCCAAATCAAGTGATTCAGGTGTTCCAATTCCCTCCATATCATGTGATTCAGGTGTTCCAATTCCCTCCATATCATGTGATTCAGGTGTTCCAATCCCCTCCCAATCATGTGATTCAGGTGTTCCAATCCCCTCCATATCATGTGATACAGGTGTTCCAATCCCCTCCATATCATGGGATTCAGGTGTTTCAATCCCCTCCATATCATGGGATTCAGGTGTTCCAATACCCTCCCAATCATGTGATTCAGGTGTTCCAATCCCCTCCATATCATGGGATTCAGGTGTTCCAATCCCCTCCATATCATATTATTCAGGTGCTCCAATCCCCTCCCAATCATGTGATTCAGCTAATCTAATCCCCTCCCAATCATGTGATTCAGGTGTTACAATCCTTTCCATATCATGTGATTCAGGTGTTTCAATCTCCTCCCAATGATGTGATTCAAGTGTTCCAAGCTCCTCCCAATCATGTGATTCAGGTGTTCCAATCCCCTACCAATCATGTTATTCAGGTGTTCCAATCCTTTCCATATCATGTGATTCAGGTGTTCCAATCCCCTCCATATCATGTGATTCAGGTGTTCCAATCCCCTCAATACCATGTGATTCAGGTGTTCCAATCCCCTCGATACCATGTGATTCAGGTGTTCCAATCCCCTCGATACCATGTGATTCAGGTGTTCCAATCCCCTCCGTATCATGGGATTCAGGTGTTCCAATTCCCTCCGTATCATGGGATTCAGGTGTTCCAATCCCCTCCGTATCAAGTAATTTAGGTGTTCCAATTCCCTCCGTATCATGTGATTCAGGTGTTCCAATCCCCTCCGTATCATGGGATTCAGGTGTTCCAATCCCCTCCGTATCATGGGATTCAGGTGTTCCAATCCCCTCCGTTTCATGGGATTCAGGTGTTCCAATCCCCTCCATATCATGGGATTCAGGTGTTCCAATCCCCTCCCAATCATGTGATTCAGGTGTTCCAATCCCCTCCCAATCATGTGATTCAGGTGATCCAATCCCCTCCATATCATGTTATTCAGGTGCTCCAATCCCCTCCCAATCATGTGATTTAGGTAATCCAAGCCCCTCCCAATCATGTGATTCAGGTGTTCCAATCCTCTCCATATCATGTGATTCAGGTGTTCCAATCTCCTCCCAATGATGTGATTCAGGTGTTCCAATCCCCTCCCAATCATGTGGTTCAGGTGTTCCAATCCCCTCCCAATCATGTGATTCAGGTGTTCCAATCCCCTCCATATCATGTTATTCAGGTGCTCCAATCCCCTCCCAATCATGTGATTCAGGTAATCCAATCCCCTCCCAATCATGTGATTCAGGTGTTCCAATCCTTTCCATATCATGTGGTTCAGGTGTTCCAATCTCCTCCCAATGATGTGATTCAAGTGTTCCAAGCTCCTCCCAATCATGTGATTCAGGTGTTCCAATCCCCTCCATATCATGTGATTCAGGTGTTCCAATCCCCTCCATATCATGTGATTCAGGTGTTCCAATCCCCTCCCAATCATGTGATTCAGGTGCTCCTATCCCCTCCCAATCATGTGATTCAGGTGTTCCAAACCCCTCCATATCATGTGACTCAGGTGTTCCAATCCCCTTCCAATCATGTGACTCAGGTGTTCCAATCCCCTTCCAATCATGTGATTCAGGTGTTCCAATACCCCCCCATCATGTGATTCAGGTGTTCCAATCCCCTCTCAATCATGTGATTCAGGTGTTCCAATCCCCTCCATATCATGTGATTCAGGTGTTCCAATTCCCTCCATATCATGTGATTCAGGTTTTTCAATCCCCTCCCAATCATGTGATTCAGGTGTTCCAATCCCCTCCCAATCATGTGATTCAGGTGTTCCAATCCCCTCCATATCATGTTATTCAGGTGCTCCAATCCCCTCCCAATCATGTGATTCAGGTAATCCAAGCCCCTCCCAATCATGTGATTCAGGTGTTCCAATCCTCTCCATATCATGTGATTCAGGTGTTCCAATCTCCTCCCAATGATGTGATTCAGGTGTTCCAATCCCCTCCCAATCATGTGATTCAGGTGTTCCAATCCCCTCCCAATCATGTGATTCAGGTGTTGCAATCCCCTCCATATCATGTTATTCAGGTGCTCCAATCCCCTCCCAATCATGTGATTCAGGTAATCCAATCCCCTCCCAATCATGTGATTCAGGTGTTCCAATCCTTTCCATATCATGTGATTCAGGTGTTCCAATCTCCTCCCAATGATGTGATTCAAGTGTTCCAAGCTCCTCCCAATCATGTGATTCAGGTGTTCCAATCCCCTACCAATCATGTGATTCAGGTGTTCCAATCCCCTCCATATCATGTGATTCAGGTGTTCCAATCCCCTCCATATCATGTGATTCAGGTGTTCCAATCCCCTCCATATCATGTGATTCAGGTGTTCCAATCCCCTCCCAATCATGTGATTCAGGTGTTCCAATCCTCTCCATATCATGTGATTCAGGTGCTCCAATCCCCTCCCAATCATGTGATTCAGGTAATCCAATCCCCTCCCAATCATGTGATTTAGGTGTTCCAATCCTCTCCATATCATGTGATTCAGGTGTTCCAATCTCCTCCCAATGATGTGATTCAGGTGTTCCAAGCTCCTCCCAATCATGTGATTCAGGTGTTCCAATCCCCTCCATATCAAGTGATTCAGGTGTTCCAATTCCCTCCATATCATGGGATTCAGGTGTTCCAATCCCCTCCATATCATGGGATTCAGGTGTTCCAATCCCCTCCATATAATGGGATTCAGGTGTTCCAATCCCCTCCAAATCAAGTGATTCAGGTGTTCCAATTCCCTCCATATCATGTGATTCAGGTGTTCCAATTCCCTCCATATCATGTGATTCAGGTGTTCCAATCCCCTCCCAATCATGTGATTCAGGTGTTCCAATCCCCTCCATATCATGTGATACAGGTGTTCCAATCCCCTCCATATCATGGGATTCAGGTGTTTCAATCCCCTCCATATCATGGGATTCAGGTGTTCCAATACCCTCCCAATCATGTGATTCAGGTGTTCCAATCCCCTCCATATCATGGGATTCAGGTGTTCCAATCCCCTCCCACTCATGTGATTCAGGTGTTCTAATCCCCTCCCAATCATGTGATTCAGGTGTTCCAATCCCCTCCATATCATATTATTCAGGTGCTCCAATCCCCTCCCAATCATGTGATTCAGGTAATCTAATCCCCTCCCAATCATGTGATTCAGGTGTTCCAATCCTTTCCATATCATGTGATTCAGGTGTTCCAATCTCCTCCCAATGATGTGATTCAAGTGTTCCAAGCTCCTCCCAATCATGTGATTCAGGTGTTCCAAACCCCTCCATATCATGTGACTCAGGTGTTCCAATCCCCTTCCAATCATGTGACTCAGGTGTTCCAATCCCCTTCCAATCATGTGATTCAGGTGTTCCAATACCCCCCCATCATGTGATTCAGGTGTTCCAATCCCCTCTCAATCATGTGATTCAGGTGTTCCAATCCCCTCCATATCATGTGATTCAGGTGTTCCAATTCCCTCCATATCATGTGATTCAGGTTTTTCAATCCCCTCCCAATCATGTGATTCAGGTGTTCCAATCCCCTCCCAATCATGTGATTCAGGTGTTCCAATCCCCTCCATATCATGTTATTCAGGTGCTCCAATCCCCTCCCAATCATGTGATTCAGGTAATCCAAGCCCCTCCCAATCATGTGATTCAGGTGTTCCAATCCTCTCCATATCATGTGATTCAGGTGTTCCAATCTCCTCCCAATGATGTGATTCAGGTGTTCCAATCCCCTCCCAATCATGTGATTCAGGTGTTCCAATCCCCTCCCAATCATGTGATTCAGGTGTTCCAATCCCCTCCATATCATGTTATTCAGGTGCTCCAATCCCCTCCCAATCATGTGATTCAGGTAATCCAATCCCCTCCCAATCATGTGATTCAGGTGTTCCAATCCTTTCCATATCATGTGATTCAGGTGTTCCAATCTCCTCCCAATGATGTGATTCAAGTGTTCCAAGCTCCTCCCAATCATGTGATTCAGGTGTTCCAATCCCCTACCAATCATGTGATTCAGGTGTTCCAATCCCCTCCATATCATGTGATTCAGGTGTTCCAATCCCCTCCATATCATGTGATTCAGGTGTTCCAATCCCCTCCATATCATGTGATTCAGGTGTTCCAATCCCCTCCCAATCATGTGATTCAGGTGTTCCAATCCTCTCCATATCATGTGATTCAGGTGCTCCAATCCCCTCCCAATCATGTGATACAGGTAATCCAATCCCCTCCCAATCATGTGATTCAGGTGTTCCAATCCTCTCCATATCATGTGATTCAGGTGTTCCAATCTCCTCCCAATGATGTGATTCAGGTGTTCCAAGCTCCTCCCAATCATGTGATTCAGGTGTTCCAATCCCCTCCATATCAAGTGATTCAGGTGTTCCAATTCCCTCCATATCATGGGATTCAGGTGTTCCAATCCCCTCCATATCATGGGATTCAGGTGTTCCAATCCCCTCCATATAATGGGATTCAGGTGTTCCAATCCCCTCCAAATCAAGTGATTCAGGTGTTCCAATTCCCTCCATATCATGTGATTCAGGTGTTCCAATTCCCTCCATATCATGTGATTCAGGTGTTCCAATCCCCTCCCAATCATGTGATTCAGGTGTTCCAATCCCCTCCATATCATGTGATACAGGTGTTCCAATCCCCTCCATATCATGGGATTCAGGTGTTTCAATCCCCTCCATATCATGGGATTCAGGTGTTCCAATACCCTCCCAATCATGTGATTCAGGTGTTCCAATCCCCTCCATATCATGGGATTCAGGTGTTCCAATCCCCTCCCACTCATGTGATTCAGGTGTTCTAATCCCCTCCCAATCATGTGATTCAGGTGTTCCAATCCCCTCCATATCATATTATTCAGGTGCTCCAATCCCCTCCCAATCATGTGATTCAGGTAATCTAATCCCCTCCCAATCATGTGATTCAGGTGTTCCAATCCTTTCCATATCATGTGATTCAGGTGTTCCAATCTCCTCCCAATGATGTGATTCAAGTGTTCCAAGCTCCTCCCAATCATGTGATTCAGGTGTTCCAATCCCCTACCAATCATGTTATTCAGGTGTTCCAATCCTTTCCATATCATGTGATTCAGGTGTTCCAATCCCCTCCATATCATGTGATTCAGGTGTTCCAATCCCCTCAATACCATGTGATTCAGGTGTTCCAATCCCCTCGATACCATGTGATTCAGGTGTTCCAATCCCCTCATTACCATGTGATTCAGGTGTTCCAATCCCCTCCGTATCATGGGATTCAGGTGTTCCAATTCCCTCCGTATCATGGGATTCAGGTGTTCCAATCCCCTCCGTATCAAGTAATTTAGGTGTTCCAATTCCCTCCGTATCATGTGATTCAGGTGTTCCAATCCCCTCCGTATCATGGGAATCAGGTGTTCCAATCCCCTCCGTATCATGGGATTCAGGTGTTCCAATCCCCTCCGTATCATGGGATTCAGGTGTTCCAATCCCCTCCATATCATGGGATTCAGGTGTTCCAATCCCCTCCATATCATGAGATTCAGGTGTTCCAATCCCCTCCCAATCATGTGATTCAGGTGTTCCAATCCCCTCCCAATCATGTGATTCAGGTGTTCCAATCCCCTCCATATCATGTTATTCAGGTGCTCCAATCCCCTCCCAATCATGTGATTTAGGTAATCCAAGCCCCTCCCAATCATGTGATTCAGGTGTTCCAATCCTCTCCATATCATGTGATTCAGGTGTTCCAATCTCCTCCCAATGATGTGATTCAGGTGTTCCAATCCCCTCCCAATCATGTGGTTCAGGTGTTCCAATCCCCTCCCAATCATGTGATTCAGGTGTTCCAATCCCCTCCATATCATGTTATTCAGGTGCTCCAATCCCCTCCCAATCATGTGATTCAGGTAATCCAATCCTCTCCCAATCATGTGATTCAGGTGTTCCAATCCTTCCCATATCATGTGATTCAGGTGTTCCAATCTCCTCCCAATGGTGTGATTCAAGTGTTCCAAGCTCCTCCCAATCATGTGATTCAGGTGTTCCAATCCCCTCCATATCATGTGATTCAGGTGTTCCAATCCCCTCCATATCATGTGATTCAGGTGTTCCAATCCCCTCCCAATCATGTGATTCAGGTGCTCCTATCCCCTCCCAATCATGTGATTCAGGTGTTCCAAACCCCTCCATATCATGTGACTCAGGTGTTCCAATCCCCTTCCAATCATGTGACTCAGGTGTTCCAATCCCCTTCCAATCATGTGATTCAGGTGTTCCAATACCCCCCCATCATGTGATTCAGGTGTTCCAATCCCCTCTCAATCATGTGATTCAGGTGTTCCAATCCCCTCCATATCATGTGATTCAGGTGTTCCAATTCCCTCCATATCATGTGATTCAGGTTTTTCAATCCCCTCCCAATCATGTGATTCAGGTGTTCCAATCCCCTCCATATCATGTGATTTAGGTGTTCCAATCCCCTCCATGGACACAGGTGTATACAATCACGCCCCTAGGCATGCAGATGGCTTCTACAAACATTGGTGAAAGAATGGGTCGCTCTCAGGAGCTCAGTAACTCCAAGCGTGGTCCCGTGATAGGTGGCCACCTGGGCAATAAGTCCATCCGTGACATTTCCTGTCTAGTACATTTTTTTTGGGGGGGGGGGAGCATTGTGCTAGGATGGCGGATTGGGGGAATTTGTGTTGAAGGGGGGGGGGGTATTTGGAATGGAAGGTGAGCATTTGTGCTTGGTGGGGAAATTTTGTTTTTGTGTGGGGGGGATTGATGCTGGGGTCAAATGGGGAGAGAAAGGATTTTAACTGTGGAGGGGATAAGGGGGCCAAATTTGTGCTCAGAGGGGGGATTTCAGCGGGGGGTAGATTTGTACTGGGAGGGGAGATTTCAGCAGGGGGGTGGATTTTTACTGGGAGGTGGGATTTTAGCAGGGGGGGTGGATATGTACTAGGGGGGTGGATTTGTACTGGAAGGGGGGATTTCAGCAGGGGGGTGAATTTGTACTGGGAGGGGGGATTTCAGCAGGGGGTGGATTTGTACTGGAAGGGGGGATTTCAGTAGGGGGGGGGTGTATTTGTACTGGGAGGGGGGATTTCAGCGGGGGGTGGATTTCAGCAGGGGCGGTGGATTTGTACTGGGAGGGGGGATTTCAGCGGGGGGTGGATTTGTACTGGGAGGGGGGATTTCAGCAGGGGGTGGATTTGTACTGGGAGGGGGGATTTCAGCAGGGGCGGTAGATTTGTACTGGGAGGGGGGATTTCAGTAGGGGGTGGATTTGTACTGGGAGGGGGGATTTCAGCAGGGGCGGTGGATTTGTACTGGGAGGGGGGATTGCAGCAGGGCCGGTGGATTTGTACTGGGAGGGGGGATTTCAGCGGGGGGTGGATTTGTACTGGGAGGGGGGATTTCAGCGGGGGGTGGATTTGTACTGGGAGGGGGGATTTCAGCAGGGGGTGGATTTGTACTGGGAGGGGGGATTTCAGCAGGGGCGGTAGATTTGTACTGGGAGGGGGGATTTCAGTAGGGGTTGGATTTGTACTGGGAGGGGGGATTTCAGCAGGGGCGGTGGATTTGTACTGGGAGGGGGGATTGCAGCAGGGGCGGTGGATTTGTACTGGGAGGGGGGATTTCAGCGGGGGGTGGATTTGTACTGGGAGGGGGGATTTCAGCGGGGGGTGGATTTGTACTGGGAGGGTGGATTTCAGCAGGGGGGGTGTTTTGCATTTTTGCCGCATCTTTGATGCGTTTCGCATTATTTTTTTACTTGTTGCTAGGCAGATTAAAAAGCAAAATGCACCAAAAACTACATGCTTTTCTGCTGCGTCTCTATTGAAGTCTATAGAACCAAAAATGCAACATTTTGCGTTTAAAAAAAAGTCCCCGCCCCTTTTTCTGAAAAAAATGTGAACCCGTCCCATAGGAAATCATGTTAAATGGACAGGTGTGAACCTCGACCTAAAATCACAGACATGTAGTAGAATAACGTTTGGGTCTAAATTTATGAATTTCTTTTTAATATATGTTTTATAGCAAAAATCTATTTTTTTTTTATATTTTTTTTAGTACGTTTTATAGCAAATATCTATTTTTTTACATTTTTAATATATGTTTTAAAGCAAAATATCTATTTTTTTTTATTTTTTTAAATATATGTTTTATAGCAAACAATCTATTATTTAAATTTTTTTATATATGTTTTATAGCAAAAATCTATTTTTTTATTTATTTTTTAATTTTCCGTTTTTTTTTTTTTATTTATAGCTCAAAAAAACAGAGATGGTCAAATACCGCCACAAGAAAGCTCTCCGTGTGTGAAAAAAATGATCTAAATGTCATGTGTGTGTACAGGGTTGCATGACCGCGCAATTGCGCTGTATCGCAAAAAAAGGCCCTGGACATGGGGGGTAAATCTTTTGGAGGACAAGCGGTTAAACAAAAGCAAATATTTAATTTGCGACACAAAGTAACGAATTCCATACATGGACTTACCGAAGTCGCTGGCGCAGTACTGGACCCGCATGGTCTCGGATTTTTGCTCGATTTCGCACTGAGTGCAGATCTTGGTGACTGTAAGAGAGAACAACGTATCATGAATGTGAGAGCGGTGGGAGGCGGCCACAAATGGCGGATCTGTGCGTCAGGAAGAAGAATCGGCGAGGATGACTGCGGAGCGCATTAGCCGTCGTTTGCAGTAATGCGTGGCGCAGGCTCCCAGCGCACCGGTTCTACATCCATGTGTTTCCACAGTTGACCGGAGCCGTGCCGGGGGGGGAACCCACTTACTCCCCACTTACTGCGTCTGGAAAAATCCAAACTTTTCCCAAAAATAGTTTTGTTTTTTTTTGCTTTTGTTTCTGGAGATCCGGATGAGGGATACTTTGTATCATTCCTGGAGGAAGTCATGGCTTCCTTCATACAAAGTCCTTCTTAGAAACATGGGTTTGGTCGTTACATTGTGACAGTTTTTTTTTAAATCTCTTTTTTGGTTATTTAAACTCGGTTCCCACTTATGCAAATTCTGCAGCGCGACTACAGCGCCTTGAAAAAGTCTTCACCCCCCTTGAAATGTTCCCCGTGTTGTCGTGTGACAACCAGATCCATCAATGTATTGTATTGGGATTGGATGTGACAGACAAAGGGGCACATAATTGTAAATGGAAGGAAAATGAGAAATGGTTTTCAGCATTTGTGACCAATAAATCTGTGAAAAGTGTGGCGGCATTTGTATTCAGCCCCGTTTACTCTGATACCCCTAACTAAAATCTAGTGGAACCAATTGCCTTCATTTAGTAAATAGAGTCCCCCTGTGTGTCATGTGATCTCAGGATAAATCTAGCTAGTCTGTGAAGCCCTCAGAGGTTTGTTAGAGAACATTAGTGAACATACAGCATCATGAAGGCCAAGGAACACACCAGGCGGGTCAGGGATAAAGTTGTGGAGAAGTGTAAAGCAGGGTTAGGTTATAAAACAATCTCACAAGCTTTGACCATCTCCCGGAGCACTGTTCAATCCATCATCCGAAAATGGGAGGAGTACGGCACAACTGCCAACCTACCAAGACATGGCCGTCCATCTAAACTGACAGGCTGGGCAAGGAGAGCATTCATCAGAGAAGCAGCTTCGGAAACAGCGGATCACCGATCAACGGAAAGAGCCGAAGATGTCAGCTCGGTCATGTGATCAGCTGTGTCCAATCACAGCTGAACGCATGTAAATAGGGAAATGCTAGTTATCGGCATTCCTCTCCTCATTAGCTGTCACGCTGACAGAGGAGAGGAGAGCCGGTAATCGGCATTCATCAGAGGGGACATCTACACTGATCATCAGGGCACTGCTCAGTGTAGACCCATCAGTGCCACCTGTCAGTTCCCATCAATGCCACATATCAGTAGAAGTGCCTGGTAGGCAGGAAGGGGGTAGAAGTGCCCTGTAGGCAGGAAGGGGGTAGAAGTGCCCGGTGGGCAGGAAGGGGGTAGAAGTGCCCTGTAGGCAGGAAGGGGGTAGAAGTGCCGGGTAGGCAGGAAGGGGGTAGTAGTGCCCGGTAGGCAGGAAGGAGGTAGAAGTGCCCGGTGGGCAGGAAGGGGGTAGAAGTGCTCTGTAGGCAGGAATGGGGTAGAAGTGCCCTGTAGGCAGGAAGGGGGTAGAAGTGCCCGGTAGGCAGGAGGGGGTAGAAGTGCCCGGTAGGCAGGAAGGGGGTAGAAGTGCCCTGAAGGCAGGAAGGGGGTAGAAGTGCCCGGTAGGCAGGAAGGGGGTAGTAGTGCCCGGTAGGCAGGAAGGGGGTAGAAGTGCCCGGTGGGCAGGAAGGGGGTAGAAGTGCCCGGTAGGCAGGAAGGGGGTATAGGTGCCCTGTAGGCAGGAAGGGGGTAGAAGTGCCCTGTAGGCAGGAAGGGGGTAGAAGTGCCCGGTGGGCAGGAAGGGGGTAGAAGTGCCCGGTAGGCAGGAAGGGGGTAGAAGTGCCCGGGAGGCAGGAAGGGGGTAGAAGTGCCCGGGAGGCAGGAAGGGGGTAGCAGTTCCCGGGAGCAGGAAGGGGGTAGAAGTGCCCTGTAGGCAGGAAGGGGGTAGAAGTGCCTTGTGGGCAGGAAGGGGGTAGAAGTGCCCTGTGGGCAGGAAGGGGGTAGAAGTGCCCGGTGGGTAGGAAGTGGGTAGAAGTGCCCGGTAGGCAGGAAGGGGGTAGAAGTGCCCGGTGGGTAGGAAGGGGGTAGAAGTGTCCGGTAGGCAGGAAGGGGGTAGAAGTGCCCGGTAGGCAAGAAGGGGGTAGAAGTGCCGGTAGGCTGGAAGGGGGTATAAGTGCCCGGTGGGCAGGAAGGGGGTATAATTGCCCTGTAGGCAGGAAGGGGGTATAAGTGCCCGGTGGGCAGGAAGGGGGTAGAAGTGCCCGGTAGTTGCAATTTTGTTGTTTAATAAAGATGGCTACTATGGCCTTTTAGACTCCAATGCGGGTCAGCGTTGTTTGTGGTTTGGGGAGGTCAAAAGGGTAGGTGGGGGGGGGGTAAAAGTGTCAGAGCAGCCGTAATATCTCCAATACCTTAGTCATGGTCTTGACTCTTAGTAGCTCCTAATATTTTTCATGATGTCAGATTTTGGATATCGTTGTAGCGTAGGAAGTGACTGACCCCCAATTAAGGGACATTCTTCCCACTGACCCCCAATGTAAGGGACATTCTTCCCACTGACCCCCAATGTAAGGGACAATCTTCCCACTGACCCCCAATGTAAGGGACATTCTTCCCACTGACCACCAATGTAAGGGACATTCTTCCCACTGACCACCAATGTAAGGGGCATTCTTCCCACTGACCCCCAATGTAAGGGACATTCTTCCCACTGACCCCCAATGTAAGGGACATTCTTCCCACTGACCCCCCAATGTAAGGGACATTCTTCCCACTGACCCCCAATGTAAGGGACATTCTTCCCACTGACCCCCAATGTAAGGAACATTCTTCCCACTGACCCCCAATGTAAGGAACATTCTTCCCACTGACCACCAATGTAAGGGACATTCTTCCCACTGACCCTCAATGTAAGGGACATTCTTCCCACTGACCACCAATGTAAGGGACATTCTTCCCACTGACCACCAATGTAAGGGACATTCTTCCCACTGACCACCAATGTAAGGGACATTCTTCCCACTGACCACCAATGTAAGGGACATTCTTCCCACTGACCCTCAATGTATGGAGCATTCTTCCCACTGACCCCCAATGTAAGGGACATTCTTCCCACTGATCACCAATGTAAGGGACATTCTTCCCACTGACCCCCAATGTAAGGGACATTCTTCCCACTGACCCCCAATGTAAGGGACATTCTTCCCACTGACCCCCCAATGTAAGGGGCATTCTTCCCACTGCCCCCCAATGTAAGGGACATTCTTCCCACTGACCCCCAATGTAAGGGACATTCTTCCCACTGACCACCAATGTAAGGGACATTCTTCCCACTGACCCCCAATGTAAGGGACATTCTTCCCACTGACCCCCAATGTAAGGGACATTCTTCCCACTGACCCCCCAATGTAAGGGGCATTCTTCCCACTGCCCCCCAATGTAAGGGACATTCTTCCCACTGACCCCCAATGTAAGGGACATTCTTCCCACTGACCACCAATGTAAGGGACATTCTTCCCACTGACCCCCAATGTAAGGGGCATTCTTGCCACTGACCCCCCAATGTAAGGGACATTCTTCCCACTGACCCCCAATGTAAGGGACATTCTTCCCACTGACCCCCAATGTAAGGGACATTCTTCCCACTGACTCCCAATGTAAGGAACATTCTTCCCAATTTTTCTTTATTAAAAGTCTTGCAATCAATAAACATAAAATAATATACAGAATATAAAAAAAATAAATAATTATATATATATTTACAGCAAAACGAAAATAAACATAGCAAAATCTGCTGTCAGACAAAAGCAAACGTCTCATAAATGAACATGACATAATTGGAGAAATAATCGTACTACCACTCACATCACTACACCAGACATCAAACGTGTGATGTCAAGAAACCACCCCGCCCCCCTTATGCATGCAGCCCTTCTTCAAAAAAGATCTTAATCAACAAAAACTACGGGAGTGAAAAGAACAGTATAAGGAAAGAGCCCCTCACCCAGAGATGGACAGTTCACCAAAGGCAGGTCTGATATTCCTCCACGCCCTTATCCAGACCGCCCGAGGCTCTCTGCCCTTCTCAAGACCCCGAATCTTCCCAACCTCACCCAGAATATCGTGCACCACCACCTCTACAGGGAGGACTTTCTTCCGCAGGGTAATCTGACACCGTGCGTTCCATGTGAAGTAACGAACAACTATACTAACTAGAAAAAGTGTATCCAAATCAAAGTCCCAGTGAGCTGGGAATGCCCCGTACACCCACTCTGCATAACTCATGCGATAGAGAAAGGGGATGCCCAGAACCCTCCCCACCCTTTTATACACCTCTATGTTAAAGGGACACAGGAGCAGGAAGTGGTCCATAGACTCCACTTTACCAACACACTCTGCTCTAGGACAATCCCGATCATACACAGGGCAGTGCTTCAGGTTCCCTCTCACATAGAGCCTTCCATGGAAAGTGAGCCAGGCTTGATCCTTAAATTTCAAAGGGATTCTCTCCAAGTTAAACGCAGTCCCTCCCTCATTACGGAGCCTGGGCAATCCTTTAAGGCCAGTGACACACTGAAGCAGAAGCCAAAATCCTCTCCCCCAGAAGCTTCCTGGGAAGGGACCTGATATCCTCCACTGTCACCTGCCACTGCCGAAGTATTTTCAGACAACATAAGCCGGGAGCTTGCCATGTCGGACTCTCAGACTTTTCACTGGGCCGCCATCTTCCCAGCAATGCAGAAGAGGCCTAAACCAAGACTGAAAAATACCCACCCATCCCGGCGGGGTCTCTGCTAACATATTACCAAGATTGTACTTTAAAAAGAGCAAAGAAAAGAAAACTATCGGGTTGACCATTCCTAGGCCACCCTCCCGCCTGGACAGGTAAGTTACATTGCGTTTGATCAGGTTCAGCCTATTTCCCCATAACAGTTGGAAAAAACAGCTGTAGACCCTTGCATAGAGAGATACCGGCAAGATACAGACGAAGCTGACATATAAAAAGATCGGGATCAGGTAAGTTTTGATCAGGTCAACCCTCTCTCTCAAGGAAAGCCTCCATCTCTTCCAGCTTGCTACTTTGGCATTGGCATCCACCAACCTGATTTCCCAGTTTCTATGGCCATAGTCACCAGGACCAAATTTGATGCACAAAACTTTAATTTCCTGCTGGGGCTCTGGGAAGGCATCCGGAAGTTCGAAGCTTTCACCCTCCTCACCCATCCAGAAAACTTCACTCTTATAATGGTTGACTTTAGAGCCAGAAGCCTCTGTGTACTGCTCTATCACAGAGACCACCTCCTGCGCCTCCTCAGTCCCAGAGATAATAACAGACACATCATCAGCATAGGTCACGACCTTCAAAGGCGGCACACCAGCAATGCCCAGAGGCACCCCGCACAATTATGCGCCCTCTAGCCTTCTTACAAAGGGGTCGATTGCGAAAGCATATAGCAGGGGGCTCAAAGGACATCCCTGGCGCACACCAGAGCCGACCTCAAAAGGCCGCCCAACCCAACCATTAACAAGTGGGAAGCTCTCAGCCCCTCTATATAATGTCTTCAGCCAATCTATAAACCTCCCCTGCAGGCCGTATCTACCAAGCAGCAACCACAGATATTCATGATTCACTCGATCAAAAGCTTTTGCCTGATCCAATGCCAGCAAGTACTTTCTCCATCCAGCAGCCCTGCATCGTTCCAAAGCCTCCCGGATAGCCAAAACTGCTGAAAAGGTACTTCTACCTTGGACCAAACAGTGCTGATGGCTGGACAACAAATCGCCAAAAAAGAACCTTTGCCAAGATCTTTCTATCAACATTGAGAAGACTGATGGGGCGCCAGTTCTCAATCATTGAGGGGTCTTTACCTTTTGACAGAAGAATCACAGCGGATTGCCTCATGGAGGGAGGGAGCGAACCCTCTTCTAGACAGCTATTAAACATCTCGGCTAAAAAGGGAGCCAGAATGGACTTAAAACACTTGTAAAATTCAGCTGTCAATCCATCCGGCCCAGGCGATTTTTTGGTAGCCAGCTTGTCTATAGCATGAACTACCTCATCTGCTGAAATTGGTTCTGTCAAATTCATCAAAAGCAATGCACCATTTCCCAATCCTGGAGTAGAATCCAGAAAGCTTTCCATCCTGTCCCGGATAAGGTCCTTTCTTCCCAGGAGGTCTGCATAATACGACCCAAAGATCTCCAAGATCCCCGATCTGGACTTTATCAGGGAACCCGTACTGTCTTTCAGGCCAATGACCGTCTTAACTGCTACGCCTTGCTTACAGTTCTGGTAAGGATCAGGCGAGTGATATTTCCCATAATCCCTCTCCAGAACCAAGGAGGCATGCCGGTCGTATTGACACTTCCTAAGAAGAAGCTTCACTTCAGAGATCTCCCCTGGATCTCCTCCATACGAGACAAGACGATCAAGCTTCCTCCGCAAATGCTGGTAGGCAATATACATACCAAGCTGCTTCTTCTTACTTATGGCCTTGAAAAGTCCGATCGCCCTTTTGTTTCACAAGCTCCCACCACTCTGACTTACTGCTGCAAAAGTCCAGAATAGAAACCTGTGCCTGAAGAAAATCCTCAAAGGATTGTCTTACCTCTACATCTTCCAGGAGAGCCGAATTCAGTTTCCAGACACCCCTTCCCCTGGGTGGAGTGTCCGAGGCATTCAGAGTCACAGACAGCATACAGTGGTCAGAGAACTCCACCGCCTTCAACTCAGGAGTCGAGAAAGCAGAGTTCTCCTTTAAAAAAAAACTGTCTATCCTGCTCTGACTATTCCCTCTCTGAAATGTGAACCCCGTGCTGCTAGGGCAGTGCTTAATGTGCACATCTACCAGGCCTGCCTGTCTAACCAAATCTCTGAGAAAAACGCTATCATAACCCAGCCTGTCTATGGAGCCTCCCCTATCTATGGAGCCTCTCCTGTCTATGGAGCCTCTCCTGTCTATGGAGCCTCTCCTGTCTATGGAGCCTCTCCTGTCTATGGAGCCTCCCCTGTTTATGGAGCCTCCACTGTCTATGGAGCCTCTCCTGTCTATGGAGCCTCTACTGTCTATGGAGCCTCTCCTGTCTTCAGGCCTAATTATGGTGTTAAAGTCACCTCCAAAGACAACCTGCTGGGACGTAAAAAGGAAGGGCTTGATCTTTGTGAGGAGGCATTTCCTGCCCCATTTTGACTGCGGTCCATAGATATTGATCAGGCGCAGGTCCTGCCCCCTAACAGAGACGTCTAAGACCATGCATCTCCCCATTTCTACCTCAATTACCCGCCGGCACGTTACCATATCGGTTTTAAAAAGGACCGCAACTCCGCTGCAAGGTTCAGCCGCAAGAGACCAAAAGGAGGGACCACATCTCCACTCCCTTTTTGCTAGATAGACATCGGCCAATGTATTGAGCCAGGTCTCTTGCAAAAATAAAATCTCAGCATCAAACTCGCTGAGCAAAAATAAGGCCGTATCACGAGCTCTTGCAGATTTAATGCTGGCGACATTAATGGTCGCCACCTTTAACAGAGTGGGAACTGCCATCAGGATGATTGGGGTAGTCGTTTCTTAACCTCTACCACACTCTCATCACCCGAAACAGCTCTCTTCAGAGTACGTGACTCCCCCTCATCCATAGATGATAGAGAAATGGATATATCCGATACCATCTCATCACCTGACAAAACTGAAAAAGTATTGCCAAGAGGGACCCCTCCTGGATCTGATTCTGAGGAAGAGAGGACAGCTCTTCTCATCCTCCTCTTCTTCCTCTTCTCCTTCACCCTCTCCCACCCCTCATCAGCCGAATCCCCCCCCCAGGAGGTGAGACATGGGACATGGATACCCCTCCCTGAGCCCCATCCGGCACCCCCACAACCTCCTGACCACGTTTACGCTGACGGGGACAGGTACCGGAGGTGGAGTAGGCCGAGAGGGAAGATCCGCTAAACCCGCCCCCCCCAGCAGCTTCCGCCAGTCTGGAGGATCTATGTACTGTAGGATTAGGGACAGGAGGGACAGACTCAGGGGTGACATTACTGGGGGAAACACAATCTGACACAACAGACGGAACAGACACAGGAGGGGCAACTACAGTTTCCTCCCTAGCATCAGCTGCCTCATCCTCTTTATCCAGCCTCTGCAGCTCAGCCTCCAGTCCTGGCAGGTTGTGTAGTGCCTCTGGGCACAGACTGTATGGATGACCCAGCTGCTGGCACAAATTACACCGAATCTCGGTGCATTCTCTGGCCAAATGGCCAAAATCCTGGCACTTCTTGATGGTACAGGACGATTGTCAGGGATCCCCGCGGCGCTGGTCCCGGCGCAGGCGCAGTGCGCCGCTCTCTGCAGGGACGCGGGCACCAGTTCCTGGCCGACCGCGGCATTCAAGCTTGCGCATGCGCAGTAGGAACCGCGGTCGCGCGCCGGGCACCAATGACAGCGCAGGGCGCGACATTTAAACGGCCCTGAGCTGTCATTCAGTGCCTTCTGGTCTCTTCTGCATACCTATACCTGTGATCCTGTTTCCTGTAAGTTGCTGACCCGGATTGGACCTGACCCTTGCTGTATTCTCCCACTCTGACCCCTGGCTTGCCTGACCTCTCTCCTGGATGCCCCTTACTAGATCTGACCTCCTGTTGCTGACCTGGCGTGTGACCCGACTATTCTCTGCCCGCTGCTTTGTACCGCACCGACCCCACTGTTAACAACCCGGCTTGTCTGACTTTGCACCTGCTCATCCATCTATCCATCCATCCCACCGGGGTCTCCCGACCTCCTCACATCAGGCTCTTCCCCGTGGGAGCCCCTGGCGAATACCCCTACCACTGACAGGCGTTCTCAGGAGCCACGACCTGGTCTCGGGGTACTCCAAGTCCATCCCCACCATCAGGGGCTCTGGTGAACAAGTACTCTGGGGCTTAGACTCCGTGCTCTGGGAGCGCCTAATCAGTGGAGTGCTAGTGGTACCGCCAGGCGGTCCCTTACAACGATGCAAAATGACCTTTCTCTCCGCATTTGTTACAAACTTTAGGCTGACCCTGATAGAAAATGGTCAGCCTATCCCTCCCCAGAAAGGCTGAGCAGGGAAGATGCTGAACCACATTGCCCAGCACCCTCAATTGCAGTGACACTGTCCAGGCCCCTGTCCATATCCTATGCTCATCCAGGACCTTCCGCAGTGGTGTGAGGACCTCACCATGTCGGCATAGCCAAACTACTAAATCAGCCTCTGGTATGGATTCATTCCGGTCCAGGATTGTCACCGATTTTATCAAAGGCTGTCTGGAACCACCTTTGCCACCAAACCTTTCCACTGCTGAAGGCTCCTGCACCTCCTATATCTTTCCCAAAACAGGTCCAGGCCTTCAGGTTTTACAAATGACAAATCGTATTCATAGCTGCCTACTGGGCAGATCAACGCAAACACATCACAGGCTTTAAACCCCATCTCTAGAATCAACTCCGCCACCCTCCCCCTTACTGGTGGGTTCCCTTCCCCCTCCCACTTCAACTGAACAACATTCCTTCTCCTAACCCCACCAACCATCCCACCACCATGGTGATCATATCCCCCCTTATGTATTATACATGGTGATCATATCCCCCTTATGTATTATACATGGAGATCATATCCCCCCTTATGTATTATACATGGAGATCATATCCCCCCCCTTATGTATTATACATGGAGATCATATCCCTCCTTATGTATTATACATGGAGATCATATCCCCCTTATGTATTATACATGGAGATCATATCCCCCCTTATGTATTATACATGGAGATCATATCCCCCCTTATGTATTATACATGGAGATCATATCCCCCTTATGTATTATACATGGAGATCATATCCCCCTTATGTATTATACATGGAGATCATATCCCCCCTTATGTATTATACATGGAGATCATATCCCCCCCTTATGTATTATACATGGAGATCATATCCCCCCCTTATGTATTATACATGGAGATCATATCCCCCCTTATGTATTATACATGGAGATCATATCCCCCCTTATGTATTATACATGGAGATCATATCCCCCCCTTATGTATTATACATGGAGATCATATCCCCCCTTATGTATTATACATGGAGATCATATCCCCCCCTTATGTATTATACATGGAGATCATATCCCCCCTTATGTATTATACATGGAGATCATATCCCCCCTTATGTATTATACATGGAGATCATATCCCCCCCTTATGTATTATACATGGAGATCATATCCCCCCCTTATGTATTATACATGGAGATCATATCCCCCCCTTATGTATTATACATGGAGATCATATCCCCCCTTATGTATTATACATGGAGATCATATCCCCCCTTATGTATTATACATGGAGATCATATCCCCCTTAATCTCCTCTTCTCAGTACAGAATACATTCAGTTCCTCTAATCTCTCCTCATAGCTGATCTCCTCCATGCCTCGTATCAGTTTGGTTGTCCTTCTCTGTACTTCCTCCAGTTCCCCAATGTTCTTGCTGTGATTTGGAGCGCAGAACTATATTTAAAATATAAGAATGGATAACTAACTGTAATGTACAGCGCTGAGCGAACTATCGGTGCTTTATAAATACTGTATAATAATAATATAATAACTAAGCCTATTATGTACCAATGTGAAAGCTGCATCAGAAGACCCCCTCCCCCCCCCCCCCCCCAGTCAATGATTGATCTTTAGAATACTGTAATCGCCTTGTATAAGTATTCATCCCTTTTTTTTCACGTTTTTGTAGTGTTTCATCCTGGAATTTTTATAGATTTAATTGAGATATACAGAATTTTTTTTTTATTTGATGCAGACAAAAATAATTTTTCTTTCCATTTTAATATCCATCAAAGCTTGTTGAAGGATTGCCGTTTCCATTTATTGGTTTGGTACCTTTAGATTCCATAGCTTTGCTTTTCACCTTTTATTTTTGTTGTGGTTTCTCCGTCCTGTTATTGAATATCACAACTTTAGAAACAGCAAACTTGAGATTCCAAATAGAAAATACAGACTTTGTACAGCGCTGTGAAAAAAAGCTTCAAGTGGAACTCTTCCTATAAGGCCCTTTTCACACGAGCGAACCGATGGGGACTGCCTGTCCATTATTTTAGGCGAACCCGATTGGTCCATCTTTAGACTTCTATGGACCGGCGGGAGTCAGTGGACAATAGTCCGCTGACACCCGCTGGCATTTCTTCTGCTCCTGTATGCCAGGGGTGTCCAAACTGTGGCCTGAGGGCTGGATGTGACCCTTTGCTAGCCTTTTTCCGGCCCTTGGGGAACTATTCCTCCCAATAATATGAATCAGTATTCCTCCCACTGACACCAACAATAGGGCACTATTCCTCCCACTGACACCAACAATAGGGCACTATTCCTCCCACTGACACCAATGATGGGGCACTATTCCTCCCACTGACACCAATAATGGGGCACTATTCCTCCCACTGACACCAATGATGGGGCACTATTCCTCCCACTGACACCAATAATGGGGCACTATTCCTCCCACTGACACCAATGATGGGGCACTATTCCCCCCACTGACACCAATGATGGGGCACTATTCCTCCCACTGACACCAACAATAGGGCACTATTCCTCCCACTGACACCAATGATGGGACACTATTCCTCCCACTGATACCAATAATGGGGCACTATTCCTCCCACTGACACCAATGATGGGGCACTATTCCTCCCACTGACACCAATGATGGGGTACTATTCCTCCCACTGACACCAACAATAGGGCACTATTCCTCCCACTGACACCAATGATGGGACACTATTCCTCCCACTGATACCAATAATGGGGCACTATTCCTTCCACTGACACCAATGATGGGGCACTATTCCTCCTACTGACACCAACAAAAGGGCACTATTCCTCCCACTGATACCAATGATGGGGCACTATTCCTCCCACTGACACCAATGATGGGACACTATTCCTCCCACTGATACCAATAATGGGGCACTATTCCTCCCACTGATACCAATAATGGGGCACTATTCCTCCCACTGACACCAATGATGGGGCACTATTCCTCCCACTGACATTAATGATGGGGCACTATTCCTCCTACTGACACCAACAAAAGGGCACTATTCCTCCCACTGACACCAATGATGGGGCACTATTCCTCCTACTGACACCAACAAAAGGGCACTATTCCTCCCACTGACACCAATGATGGGGCACTATTCCTCCAACTAATACCTATAATGGGGCACTATTCCTCCCACTGACACCAACAATGGGGCACTATTCCTCCCACTGACACCAATGATGGGGCACTATTCCTCCCACTGACACCAATGATGGGGCACTATTCCTCCCACTGACACCAATGATGGGGCACTATTCCTCCCACTAATACCAATGATGCGGCACTATTCCTCCCACTGATACCAATGATGGGGCACTATTCCTCCCACTGACACCAATGATGGGGCACTATTCCTCCCACTGACACCAATGATGGGGCACTATTCCTCCCACTGACACCAATGATGAGGCGCTATTCCTCCCATTAATACTAATGATGGGGCACTATTCCTCCCACTGATACCAATGATGGGGCACTATTCCTCTCACTGACACCAATGATGGGGCACTATTCCTCCCACTGATACCAATGATGGGGCACTATTCCTCCTACTGACACCAACAATAGGACACTATTCCTCCCACTGACACCAATGATGGGGCACTATTCCTCCAACTAATACCAATAATGGGGCACTATTCCTCCCACTGACACCAATGATGGGGCACTATTCCTCCCACTGACACCAATGATGGGGCACTATTCCTCCCACTAATACCAATGATGCGGCACTATTCCTCCCACTGATACCAATGATGGGGCACTATTCCTCCCACTGACACCAATGATGGGGCACTATTCCTCCCACTGACACCAATGATGAGGCGCTATTCCTCCCATTAATACTAATGATGGGGCACTATTCCTCTCACTGACACCAATGATGGGGCACTATTCCTCCCACTGAGACCAATGATGGGGCACTATTCCTCCCACTGACACCAATGATGGGGCACTATTCCTCCCACTGACACCAATGATGGGGCACTATTCCTCCCACTGATACCAATGATGGGGCACTATTCCTCTCACTGATACCAATGATGGGGCACTATTCCTTCCACTGACACCAATGATGGGGCACTATTCCTCCCACTGACACCAATGATGGGGCACTATTCCTCTCACTGACACCAATGATGGGGCACTATTCCTCCCACTGACACCAATGATGGGGCAATATTTCTCCCACTGACACCAATGATGGGGCACTATTCCTCCCACTGACACCAATGATGGGGCACTATTCCCCCCACTGACACCAATGATGGGGCACTATTCCCCCCACTGACACCAATGATGGGGCACTATTCCTCCCACTGACACCAATGATGCGGCACTATTCCTCCCACTGACACCAATGATGGGGCACTATTCCTCCCACTGACACCAATGATGGGGCACTATTCCTCCCACTGATACCAATGATGGGGCACTATTCCTCCCTCTGACACCAATGATGGGGCACTATTCCTCCCACTGACACCAATGATGGGGCACTATTCCTCCCACTGACACCAATGATGGGGCACTATTCCTTCCACTGACACCAATGATGGGGCACTATTCCTCCCTCTGACACCAATGATGGGGCACTATTCCTCCCTCTGACACCAATGATGGGGCACTATTCCTCCCACTGACACCAATGATGGGGCACTATTCCTCCCACTGACACCAATGATGGGGCACTATTCCTCCCA
This sequence comes from Staurois parvus, assembly GCF_062004578.1. Taxonomy (NCBI): domain Eukaryota; kingdom Metazoa; phylum Chordata; class Amphibia; order Anura; family Ranidae; genus Staurois; species Staurois parvus. The sequence goes on from NW_028318971.1 coordinate 509,406, forward strand.
CTGATACCAATGATGGGGCACTATTCCTCTCACTGATACCAATGATGGGGCACTATTCCTTCCACTGACACCAATGATGGGGCACTATTCCTCCCACTGACACCAATGATGGGGCACTATTCCTCTCACTGACACCAATGATGGGGCACTATTCCTCCCACTGACACCAATGATGGGGCAATATTCCTCCCACTGACACCAATGATGGGGCACTATTCCTTCCACTGACACCAATGATGCGGCACTATTCCTCCCACTGATACCAATGATGGGGCACTATTCCTCTCACTGACACCAATGATGGGGCACTATTCCTCCCACTGACACCAATGATGGGGCACTATTCCTCCCACTGACACCAATGATGGGGCACTATTCCTCCCACTGACACCAATGATGGGGCACTATTCCTCCCACTGACACCAATGATGAGGCGCTATTCCTCCCATTAATACTAATGATGGGGCACTATTCCTCCCACTGACACCAATGATGGGGCACTATTTCTCCCACTAATACCAATGATGCGGCACTATTCCTCCCACTGACACCAATGACGGGGCACTATTCCTCCCACTGACACCAATGATGGGGCACTATTCCTCCCACTGACACCAATGATGGGGCACTATTCCTCCCACTGACACCAATGATGGGGCGCTATTCCTCCCACTGACACCAATGATGGGGCACTATTCCTCCCACTGACACCAATGATGGGGCACTATTCCTCCCACTAATACCAATGATGCGGCACTATTCCTCCCACTGACACCAATGATGGGGCACTATTCCTCCCACTGATACCAATGATGGGGCACTATTCCTCCCACTGATACCAATGATGGGGCACTATTCCTCCCATTATTACCAATGACGGGCCACTACTCTTCCTCGTACTGACCACCATCCCTGAGGTCATGTTTATTCTCACTGATGCTGGGCCCAAAACATTTTCTACCCCCACTGGGCATACTCCTCTTAAAGTCTGAAAGACCATAAACCAGCCCTTTGTATGAGAGGTTTGGAGACCCCTGCTGTATGCCAAAAACAGACACAAGGGGATCCGTTCCCCATCCATTCAGCAGATCGGTCTGTTTCCATCTGACCTCCGCATTGAAATCAGTGGTTCAGTGTCTGTGTCCGCTTTGCAGCAGCAGAGCGGACACAAACCTATCATCTGCCTGCTCAGCGAGGATCAGCGGAGAGTTCCCCCCACTGTTTAGGCGGATCACGCTGACAGATCCACCCCAGCTAAAAGGGGCCTTACAACGTGATAAAAAAAAATGTGTTCTTTAGCGAGGAATAAATATTTCACATTAATAATTCTTCTCCCAAAATCAGTGTGTGCTGTAAATCCGACATTGCGCCTGTTTCTTCTTGTTGGAGGCGACCATTTTTCTGAAGCCCAGAGCCCCTGAGCAGCAGTAAATCTTTAGGTTGTCAGCAGATCAGCCTCCATACTTCTGGCACAGTGTTGAGAATAGAGAGCAACTGAGCACGTGCAGAGCGGGGTGCGAGTACACCGAATTACTGAATGTTACACAGTATAGGCACTTATTTTTAATGTTTTACATATTTATACCTGCAGAAGGGGCCAGCCTGACGTCCTCTATCAGGACGGAACTTTCTCACTATAGTTCCACTTTCAGATAATTAATTAAAAATGATCAGATGCCTCTTTTTTTCTGCCCAGGGAACTGTGTGCAAGTATCCTAAAATAGAATGAAAGAATGAATTCATTCCTGGTTTAGGGTCAGGCGGGACGCATGGAGTGGCCTTGGACTTCAATTGTTCTTTTTTTTGTTTAACTGAAACTTCCCACACGGAAAAAATATATATTTTAAATGTATTTTAAAAATATTCTTTCCAAATATATTGACATATATTTGAAATACTACAATTTTGGCCGTATTCAATATATATATACACTGTATGCTGAAATATATATATATATTTTTTATATATTACAGAATATATGAAAACATTTTTTAAAAATATATATTTTTTATATTCTTCAGATTTTTTTAACATATTTGTAAATGCATTCCAAAAAACGTAGATTAAATGTATTTTTAAAAATATTTTCCATATATTCTGTAATATATAAAAAACGTATTTCAACATACAGTATATACAGTGGGGCAAAAAAGTATTTAGTCCCCACCAATGGTGCAAGTTCTCCCACTTACAAAGATGAGAGAGGCCTGTAATTGGCATCATAGGGAGACCTCAACTATGAGAGACAAAATGAGAAAACAAATCCAGAGAAATGATCGGTCTAACAATGGAATGTTCGCCCCTCACACAGAAATGATCGGTCTAACAATGGAATGTTCGCCCCTCACACAGAAATGATCGGTCTAACAATGGAATGTTCGCCCCTCACACAGAAATGATCGGTCTAACAATGGAATGTTCGCCCCTCACACAGAAACGATCGGTCTAACAATGGAATGTTCGGTGTAACACTGAGAGACAGAATACAACAACAAATTCAGCAGAAATGCGTCTAACAAATGATGACGGATCTGCATGTTCATGAGGGAAAGAAGGATTTGATCCCCTTCACAAAACATGACTTAGTACTTGGTGGCCAATCCCTTGTTGGCAATCACAGAGGTCAGACGTTTCCTGGAGTTGGCCCCCAGGTTCGCACACATCTCAGGAGGGATTTTGGCCCACTCCTCTTGGCAGATCCTCTCCAAGTCATTAAGGTTTGGTGGCTGATGTTTGGCAACTCGAACTTTCAGCTCCCTCCACAGATTTTCAATCAGATGAAGGTCTGGAGACTGGCTAGGCCACTCCAGGACCTTAATGTGCTTCTTCTGGAGCCGCTCCTTTGTTGACTTGGCCGTGTGTTTTGGGTCATTGTCATGCAGGAGCACCCATCCACCACCCATTTTCAATGCCCTGGCTGAGGGAAGAAGGTTCTCAGCCAAGATTTGAGGGTACATTGCCCCGTCCATCGTCCTTTTGATGCGGTGCAGTTGTCCTGTCCCCTTAGCAGAAAACCCCCCCCAAAGCAGAATGTTTCCCCCACCATGTTTCACAGTTGGGACGGTGTTCTTGGGGTCATAGGCAGCATTCTTCCTCCTCCAAACACGACAAGTTGAGTTGATGCCAAAGAGCTGGATTTTGGTCTCCTCTGACCACAACACTTCCCACCAGTCCTCCTCTGCATCATTCAGATGTTCAGTGGCAGACTTCAGACGGGCCTGGACATGTGCTTTCTTGAGCAGAGTGACCTTGCGGGCACTGCAGGATTTCAGTCCTTGTCGGCGTAGTGTGTTACCAATTGTTTTCTTGGTCCCACATCTTGACCACATATTTCTGTGTCAGCGGTGGGGTCCTCCTTGGTCTCCTACCATATCTCTGTATCAGCAGTGGGGTCCTTCTGGGTCTCCTACCATATTTCTGTGTCAGCGGTGGGGTCCTCCTGGGTCTCCTATCATGTTTCTGTGTCAGCAGTGGGGTCCTCCTGGGTCTCCTATCATGTTTCTGTGTCAGCAGTGGGGTCCTCCTGGGTCTCCCACCATATTTCTGTGTGAGCAGTGGGGTCCTCCTGGGTCTCCTCCCATATTTCTGTGTCAGCAATGGGGTCCTCCTGGGTCTCCCACCATATTTCTGTGTCAGCAGTTGGGTCCTCCTGGGCCTCCCACCATATTTCTGTGTCAGCAGAGGGGTCCTCCTGGGTCTCCCACCATGTTTCTGTGTCAGTAGTGGGGTCCTTCTGGGTCTCCTACCATATTTCTGTGTCAGCAGTGAGGTCCTCCTGAGTCTCCTCCCATATTTCTGTGTCAGCAGTGGGGTCCTCCTGGGTCTCCTACCATATTTCTTTGTCAGCTGTGGGGGCCTCCTGGGTCTCCTATCATATTTCTATGTCATTAGTGGGGTCCTCCTGGGTCTCCCACCATATTTCTGTGTCAGCAGTGGGGTCCTCCTGGGTCTCCTACCATATTTCTGCGTCAGCTGTGGGGGCCTCCTGGGTCTCCTACCATATTTCTGTGTCAACAGTGGGGTCCTTCTGGGTATCCCACCATATTTCTGTGTCAGCAGTGGGGTGCTCCTGGGTCTCCCACCATATTTCTGTGTCAGCAGTGGGGTCCTCCTGGGTCTCCCACCATATTTCTGTGTCAACAGTGGGGTCCTTCTGGGTATCCCACCATATTTCTGTGTCAATAGTGGGGTCCTCCTGGGTCTCCTACCATATTTCTGTGTCAGCAGTGGGGTCCTCCTGGGTCTCCTACCAGATTTCTGTGTCAGCAGTGGGGTTCCTCCTGGGTCTCTCACCATATTTCTGTGTCAGCGGTGGGGTCCTCCTGGGTCTCCCACCATATTTCTGTGTCAGCAGTGGGGTTCCTCCTGGGTCTCCCACTATATTTCTGTCACCAGTGGGGTCCTCCTGAGTCTCCTACCATATTTCTGTGTCAGCAGTGGGGTCCTCCTGGGTCTCCCCCCATATTTCTGTGTCAGCAGTGGGGTCCTCCTGGGTCTCCCACCATATTTCTGTGTCAGCAGTGGGGTCCTCCTGGGTCTCCCACCATATTTCTGTGTCAATAGTGGGGTCCTCCTGGGTCTCCCACCATATTTCTGTGTCAGCAGTGGGGTCCTCCTGGGTCTCCTACCATATTTCGGTGTCAGCGGTGGGGTCCTTCTGGGTCTCCCACCATATTTCTGTCTCAGCAGTGGGGTCCTCCTGGGTCTCCCACCATATTTATGTGTCAGCAGTGGGGTCCTCCTGCTTCTCCCACCATATTTCTGTGTCAGCAGTGGGGTCCTCCTGGGTCTCCTACCATATTTCTGTGTCAGCAATGGAGTCCTCCGGGGTCTCCTACCATGTTTCAGTGTCAGCTGTGGGGGCCTCCTGGGTCTCCCACCATATTTCTGTGTCAGCAGTGGAGTCCTCCTGGGTCTCCTACCATATTTCTGTGTCAGCAGTGGGGTCCTCCTGGGTCTCCTAATATATTTCTGTGTCAGCAGTGGGGTCCTCCTGGGTCTCCCACCATATTTCTGTGTCAATAGTGGGGTCCTCTTGGGTCTCCCACCATATTTCTGTGTCAATAGTGGGGTCCTCTTGGTTCTCCCACCATATTTCTGTGTCAGCGGTGGGGTCCTCCTGGGTCTCCTACCATATTTCTGTGTCAGCAGTGGGGTCCTCCTGGGTCTCCTACCATATTTCTGTGTCAGCATTGGAGTCCTCCGGGGTCTCCTACCATGTTTCAGTGTCAGCAGTGGGGTCCTCCTGGGTCTCCTACCATATTTCTGTGTCAGCAGTGGGGTCCTCCTGGGTCTCCTACCATATTTCTGTGTCAGCAGTGGGGTCCTCCTGGGCCTCCTACCATACTTCTGTGTCAGCGATGGGGTCCTCCTGGGTCTCCTCCCATATTTCTGTGTCAGCAGTGGGGTCCTCCTGGGTCTCCTCCCATATTTCTGTGTCAGCAGTGGGGTCCTCCTGGGTCTCCTACCAGATTTCTGTGTCAGCAGTGGGGTCCTCCTGGGTCTCCTCCCATATTTCTGTGTCAGCAGTGGGATCCTCCTGGGTCTCCTACCAGATTTCTGTGTCAGCAGTGGGGTCCTCCTGGGTCTCCTCCCATATTTCTGTGTCAGCAGTGGGATCCTCCTGGGTCTCCTACCATAGCGTCTCTTTTCATTCAGATGGTGACGTATAGTGCGAGCGGACACAGTTGTGCCTGAAGGTCAGCTTGAATTTGTCTGGAAGTTGATGGAGGTTCTTTAGCCGCCATTCCAACAATCCTTCGTTGTGATCAATTTTTCTCTTTGGTCCACATCCAGGGAGATTAGCTACAGTGCCATGGGCTGGAAACGTCTTGACAATGTTGCACACAGTGGACACAGGAACATGAAGATCTCTGGAGATGGACTTGTCACCTTGAGGTTGTCCATGCTTTTCCACCATCTTTGTTCTCCAATCCTCAGACAATTCTTTGCTGCTCTTCCTCTCCTCCATGCTCCATGTGGCCCACAGAGATACCCAACAGAAACGTGGAGGCCATTTATCACCATTGTCCCTGGATGTCGGTGGGATTTCTATATGTCAGCACCTGGTCATGGATACGGGGAGTTTAATGACAAATTACAGGAGCATCACAAACTGGGAATGCAATTATTTCTTACAATTTTCAGAAGGTGCCAATCATTTTGTCCAGTCCATTTGGGGGGTTTTGCGTGGAATGGGTCAGATTTGGCTTTTTGTTTCTCCACTTGTTGGTGTCACCGATACAAACCAAAGACATAAACACGAGAATGCCGAAACATTTGTCATTGCAGCATTGGGTGAAGTGGTGCCTTATCTGACAGAAATACAGGGGGGGGGGCAGGATTTTTGGCCATGACTGTATTTTTTGGGGTCCACAGCAATTTCTAGCAAAAGAAATGCAGATTTTGTGCAATAAAATGAAGAGATTGCCCCCGTAGGCGGTGGAGGAACACACGCACACCTGTCACTGTGGAGAAGTGAAGAGCAGAGCGCTGGGATTATCTTCACCTGGACATCGGTGTTGGCGGTGATAATACTTCGGTTGCTATGTGCCTGGAGGCAGAGATGAGCGAAGATAGAAGCAGAATGTTAGGAACTCCCGTATGTCCCGGGATACGTCTTCTCCTCTGATTATTTGCCGTCCTTCAACGGTTTCCTGCCAGTCAAATGTCAGTTGTCAGTGAGCAGGTGATGCACATCCTTCATGTCTAAAAGCAGCTACTTGGCTATGCCGGAAATCGGTTATTATTATTATACAGTATTTATAAAGCGCCGATAGTTCGCTCAGCGCTGTACATTACAAAGGGGGACAGAACATGTGACAGAACAATACCAATACAATGTGATACATGAGGGGATTGAGGGCCCTGCTCCTTGGAGCTTACAATCTAGGAGGGAGGGGATGGTGGTCCAAGGGGAGATAGCTGTGGGGGATGGAGTGGTAGGAAGAGTGGAGGAGGTCGGCAAGTTAGCAGGGGGTGGGGTAGGCTTCCCTGAAGAGGTGGGTTTTCAGGGTGCGCCTAAAGGTGAGGAGAGTAAGTGATAGTCTGATGGGTTGGGGCAGGGAGTTCCAGAGGATGGGTGACACCCTGGAGAAGTCCTGGAGGTGGGCATGGGAGGAGGAGACCAGGGAACTAGAGAGAAGGAGGTCTTGTGAGGAGCGGAGTGTGCGTGTTGGGCGGTACTTGGATATTAGGTCAGTGATGTAGTTCGGGGCAGTATGGTGGACGGCTTTGTACGTCAGTGTTAGGATTTTGAATTTGATCCGTTGCGCAATCGGAAGCCAGTGGAGGGATTGGCAGAGGGGGGTGGTGGACACTGAGTGGAGGCCAGTGGAGGGATTGGCAGAGGGGGGTGGAGGACACTGAGTGGAGGCCAGTGGAGGGATTGGCAGAGAGGGGTGGAGGACACTGATGGAGGCCAGTGGAGGGATTGGCAGAGGGGGGTGGAGGACACTGAGTGGAGGCCAGTGGAGGGATTGGAAGAGGGGGGTGGAGGACACTGAATGGAGGCCAGTGGAGGGATTGGCAGAGGGGGGTGGAGGACACTGAGTGGAGGCCAGTGGAGGGATTGGCAGAGGGGGGTGGAGGACACTGAATGGAGGCCAGTGGAGGGATTGGCAGAGGGGGGTGGAGGCCAGTGGAGGGATTGGCAGAGGGGGTGGAGGACACTGAATGGAGGCCAGTGGAGGGATTGGCAGAGGGGGGTGGCAGAGATGGAGCGGTTGGAAAGGTGAATGAGTCTGGCAGCCGTATTCAGGATGGACTGAAGCGGGGATAGCCAGCGGTGAGGCAGGCCAGTGAGGAGGGAGTTGCAGTAGTCGAGTCGTGATATGATGAGGGAGTGGATGAGCTGTTTAGTGGTTTCTGGGGTTAGGAACGTGCGGATTTTGGCGATGTTGCGGAGGTGGAGTCTGCATGTTGCGGAGGTGGAGTCTGCATGTTGCGGAGGTGGAGTCGGCACGAGTTTGTTAAAGATTGGACTTGGGGCTGGAAGGATAGGTTGGAGTCCAGAATGACCCCAAGTACTCTGGCCTGCGGGGCGGGTTTGATGGTGACATTGTTGGATGTGATGGAGAAGTCAATGGGGGGTGGGGTCCGGGCTGGGGGGGGGGGGAAGACAAGAAACTCGGTTTTGGAGAGGTTCAGTTAAGGAAGTGGAGCGACATCCAGTCTGATATGTCGCTCAGTAGGTGGGTGATTCGGGCGCAGACCGAGGGGGTGAGGTGGGGGGTTGAGATAGATTTGTGTGTCGTCGGCATAGAGGTGGTAGTTGAAGCCGTGAGAGTGTATGAGTTGGCCAAGGGAGGAGGTGTATTATGGATCTATCATATCTAACGCATCTACATGAAAGGATAACTAAACTACAATACGTTGCGGCTTACAGTCCTTAGATTTGGTGGCTGCGTTAGTTTTCTTTCTGAAGCTTTGGATGTTTTCAGCAAATACAGAAAATACTACTTGCTCCTGCCAGAGATGCCATTTTCTTGTCATTTTCTGTGAGCTGTACCAAAGAATATCTTCCTTCCTAGCTATCTTCTGTAAACCACCAATTGCTTTGCCTCCCGTGAATGGAGGAGGACCTGTTTGTAGTCCATGTCAGCAGAGCTGCCAAGGGTGACAACCATGGTTCCTGCCATAGATATGGTGGAGGAAAGACGTACTGTAGCCACCCAGGGACAAGAAGAGCATTTTTTTTCTGGAACCGATTGAAAATAAAGTAAAAGAAGCCTTAAATGAATGCAGCCACCACACCAAGGGTTAGTAGGCTGTGAAATATTACATTTTTAGCTTTGGGTTTAACCCCTTTAGCTCCACCATCATGAGGCTTACAGCAGTGGCTGCGGGGGTGGGGTTTACAAGCACTCCTGGATTGCTTTCCACGACCCCCACAGCACAACCACCACCCCATCACAGGTTCTGTTGTCCCACTTGGGCGCCCAGGGCCCACCTTGGAATGTATCATTGGGTGGAGGGAAGGGAGACCAGCGAACCTCGTTTCGCTGATCCCCCCCCCCACCTGTGGACATTTATACTCCATATTACCAGAACAGCATAGGGTGACAACCATGGCTCCCTCCATAGATATGGTGGAGGAAAGACGTAGCCACACAGGGACAGGAAGTGCAATTTTTTTGCAGGATTGTAAGGGTCCTGGTGGTCGAAGCCACTGGATCGCTTTCAATGACCACCCTTGCCATGCTGCCGAGGCTCCCACCTGAGTGCCTAGGACCCACTCATTGGTAGGCATCACCAGGTGGAGGGAAGGGAGACCAACAAACGTCATTTGCTGATCCCCCCCTAGCTATGGACATGTTTGTTGCTATGGACTTCCCCGGTACAACGTCTCCCCAGCCATGATTCCCAGACTCTGTTGTCCCACCTGGGCGCCAAGGACCCACATTGGTAGGCATCACCAGGTGGAGGGAAGGGAGACTAACGAACGTCATTTTGCTGATCCTCCCTAGCTATGGACACATTTGTAGCTATGGACCTCCCTGGTACAACTTCTCCTCGGCCATGCTTCCCAGGCTCTGTTGTCCCACCTGGGCGCCAAGGACCCACATTGGCAGGCTAAAGGACCCACATTGGCAGGCTTTACCAGGTGGAGGGAGGGGGGGACCAGCAACGTCGTTTTGCTGATCCCCCCTGGCTATGGACATGTTTGTAGCTATGGACCTCCCTGAAACAACTTCCCACCTCAGCCATGCTTCCAGGCTCTGTTGTCCCACCTAGGCGCCAAGGACCCACATTGGTAGGCATCACCAGGTGGAGGGAAGGGAGACTAACGAACATCATTTTGCTGATCCCCCCCTAGATATGGACACATTTGTATCTATGGACCTCCCTGGTACAACTTCTCCTCGGCCATATTTCCCAGGCTCTGTTGTCCCACCTGGGCACCAAGGACCCACATTGGCAGGCTAAAGGACCCACATTGGCAGGCTTTCAGAGGTGGAGGGAGGGGGGGACCAGCAACGTTGTTTTGCTGATCCCCTCTGGCTGTGGACATGTTTGTAGCTATGGACCTCCCTGAAATAACTCACCTCAGCCATGCTTCCAGGCCCTGTTGTCCCACCTGGGTGCCCTGGACCCACATTGGTAGGCATCACCAAGTGGAGGTAAGGGAGACCAGTGAACATTGTTTTGCTGATCCCCTCTAGCTATGGACATGTTTGTAGCTATGGACCTCCCTGAAATAACTCACCTCAGGCATGCTTCCAGGCCCTGTTGTCCCACCTAGGCGCCAAGGACCCACATTGGTAGGCATCACCAGGTGGAGGTAAGGGAGACCAGTGAACATTGTTTTGCTGATCCCCTCTAGCTATGGACATGTTTGTAGCTATGGTTCTCCCTGGTACAACTTTCCCCCGGCTTTGCTTCCCAGGCTATGTTGTCCAACCTGAATGCCCAGGACCCACATGGGCAGGCATCACCAGGAGACCACGAACATCGTTTTGCTGATGCCCCCTGTTTTTGGACATATTTGTAGCTATGGACCTCCCCAGCACAACTTCCTCCCCCTGGGTGTTTGCCTATTTTCTTTTCTTTTGGTTTTCTAGCTACAATTAACCCAGAAGCAATGTTTAAAACACCCCATGTGCATACACACACCAATGTAAATGCACAGTGACAGGAGTGACTTTGGGTGGGGGGCCCTCACTTTAGAGAAGTGGGGAGACCCCTGTCTCAGCTTCTCATATCCCTATTATGTGTAAGTCACCCTGTGCCTGTTAGGGGTACAGGGGGATCTGTCCTAATATTGGGTAATATTGGGGTGGGAGGTTGTTGATTGTTTGGTGCCATGTGGTTGCATACCATTGTTCTATTGTGTGTCTTGCTTGGGAGCAAACTATTATGGGATGTATGTGTTTATGTGTATTGGCTAGATGGGGGGTGTTTCCAGCAGCCCTCCCCTCTGATGGGACTGTCTGTTGGTGTGTCTCTTGTTACTAAATGAAAATTGCCCCGCCCTGTGTCATTATGCAGGGAAGGGGGGGTTGTCCCCTGAGTGTATATATCTTGTATCTGTGTAGGAAATGGCGCGCAAGTCCCGCGTATTGATATGAGTTGTAACGTGAGACGCTCGTGGTAGGAAATGGCGCGCAAGTCCCGCGTATTGATATGAGCTGTAATGTGAGACACTCGTGGTAGGAAATGGTGCGCACGTCCCGAGTATTGATATGAGCAGTAATGTGAGACACTCGTGGTAGGAAATAGCGCGCACGTCCTGCGTATTGATGAGCTGTAACGTGAGACGCTCGTGGTAGGAAATGTCGCGCATGTGCCGGCCATCGGTGTGGCGGGGGGGGTTACCGCAGGCCGGGGAGAGGCTGGAATGTGGTACAGGTGGAGTGCTGAGGTTATCTGTCTGCCTCTCCTCGCCCCAGGGTGTGTGATGGACACTTCAGGGCTCCCACCATCCCTCCTCCCATCTCGGAGGCCATGTGTGTTGGGACATGTGCTGCACTGCCGGCTGCTTGACTCACAGAATATTAGCTGCTGGATTCCACGCCTTCCAGGACATCTCAGGACTCATATCCACCGAGCGTACTGAACCCCCCACAGTGGCATCAGTGTGTAGATGCAGGAAAGCATGCTGGTTATACTCACTGTGGAACCGAAGGGGTTAATCCTCTGCATTGTGTAAAAAGGCTGTTTGATCCTGTCTTCTCTGATCCTCCCCTTCTTCTACTGTCCCCAATCCATCTGCTGATAGAATATAACCTTGTGGGCAAGCTGCACATGCTCAGTTTAGTGTGTATGGCTAGAAAGATTTGTTTTACTTGGGAGGGTGCATGTGATCAGCACAGGGCCAACCAGCACCATCCAGACAGAGGTCAGTGGTCCTGCATCCTCCTAGAGCAGAATGAAAACACCTGCTACAAGCTTTAACCAGTGCTCTGCTGGGCACTGATAGAAGTTACAAGACTGCGGTATACTGATGATGGGAAAAGGGATTTATCAGTTTATACTTACTGAAATAATTGCATTTCCATGTTCTGTGTACTGTGGGAGACCCGATATAGTGAATGCGGGGTCCGGGGAGAGCGGATATAGTGAATGCGGGGTCCGGGGAGAGCGGATATAGTGAATGAGGGGTCCGGGGAGAGGGAATATAGTGAATGCGGGGTCCGGGGAGAGCGGATATAGGGAATGCGGGGTCCGGGGAGAGCGGATATAGTGAATGCGGGGTCCGGGGAGAGCGGATATAGTGAATGCGGGGTCCGGGGAGAGTGGATATAGTGAATGCGGGGTCCGGGGAGAGCGGATATAGCGAATGCGGGGTCCAGGGAGAGGGGATATAGCGAATGCGGGGTCCAGGGAGAGCGGATATAGTGAATGAGGGGTCCGGGGAAAGGGAATATAGCGAATGCGGGGTCCGGGGAGAGCGGATATAGTGAATGCGGGGTCCGGGGAGAGCGGATATAGTGAATGAGGGGTCCGGGGAGAGGGAATATAGCGAATGCGGGGTCCGGGGAGAGCGGATATAGTGAATGCGGGGTCCGGGGAGAGCGGATATAGTGAATGAGGGGTCCGGGGAGAGCGGATATAGGGAATGCGGGGTCCGGGGAGAGCGGATATAGTGAATGCGGGGTCCGGGGAGAGCGGATATAGGGAATGTGGGGTCCGGGGAGAGCGGATATAGTGAATGCGGGGTCCGGGGAGAGCGGATACAGTGAATGCGGGGTCCGGGGAGAGCGGATATAGGGAATGAGGGGTCCGGGGAGAACGGATATAGTGAATGCGGGGTCCGGGGAGAGCGGATACAGTGAATGAGGGGTCCGGGGAGACGGAATATAGTGAATGCGGGGTCCGGGGAGAGCGGATATAGCGAATGCGGGGTCCGGGGAGAGCGGATATAGCGAATGCGGGGTCCGGGGGAGCGGATATAGTGAGTGCGGGGTCCGGGGAGAGCAGATATAGTGAATGCGGGGTCCCGGGAGAGTGAATATAGTGAATGCGGCTTCCGGGGAGAGTGAATATAGTGAATGCGGGGTCCGGGGAGAGCGGATATAGTGAATGCGGGGTCCGGGCCGGTTTGCGGTTTGCATGAACGGGGTGCGATTCTGATGTAATGCGGAATTCACACAGAAAACGCTGAGAATCCCACAACCCTGGCCCAGTCCCAGTGCCGAGGGCATGTGGCCTGGTAAGCCGAAGCGGGGCGGGAGGACGCTCAATCCCCCCCCTTTCTTGCCCTGCCAGTGCGCAAAAGTCGCCAACTGTCTGCAGAGTCAATAGCTAAAGACCTCCAAACTTGGTGCGGCCTTCAGATGAGCCCAACAACAGTGCGTAGAGAGCTTCATGGAATGGGTTTCCATGGCCGAGCAGCTGCATCCAAGCCTTCCATCACCAAGTGCAATGCAAAGCGTCAGATGCCGTGGTGTAAAGCACGCCGCCACTGGACTCTAGAGCAGAGGAGATGTGTTCTCTGGAGGGACCAATCACACTTCTGTCTTGAAATCCAATGGACGTGTCTGGGTTTGGCGGTGGCCAGGAGAACGGTACTTGCCTGACTGCATTGTGCCAAGTGTAAAGTTTGGTGGAGGGGGGATTATGGTGTGGGGTTGTTCCCCAGGGGTTGGGCTTGGCCCCCTAGTTCCAGTGAATAGAACCCTTAAGGCGACATTTTGGACAATTTCATGCTCCCAACTTTGTGGGAGGAGTTTGTTGATGGCCCCTTCCTGTTCCAACATGACTGCCCACCAGTGCACAAAGCAAGGTCCATAAAGACATGGAGGAGCCAGTTTGGGGTGGAGGAACTTGACTGGCCTGCACAGAGTCCTGACCTCAACCCCATAGAACACCTTTGGGATGAATTAGAGCGGAGACTGCGAGCCAGGCCTCCTCCCCCGACATCAGTGCCTGACCTGACAAATGTGCTTCTGGAAGAATGGTCCAACCTTCCCATAGACACCCTCCTAAACCTTGTGGGGGGCCTTCCCAGAAGAGTTAAAGCTGTTATAGCTGCAAAGGGCGGGGCCAACTCAATATTGAACCCTACGGACTAAGACTGGGGGGCCATTAAAGGTCATGTGCGTGGAAAGGACGGGGCCAACTCAATATTGAACCCTACGGACTAAGACTGGGGGGCCATTAAAGGTTATGTGCGTGGAAAGGGCGGGGCCAACTCAATATTGCACCCTACGGACTAAGACTGGGGGGCCATTAAAGGTCATGTGTGTGGAAAGGGCGGGGCCAACTCAATATTGAACCCTACGGACTAAGACTCGGGGGGCCATTAAAGGTCATGTGTGTGGAAAGGGCGGGGCCAGCTCAATAATGAACACTACGGACTAAGACTGGGGGGCCATTAAAGGTCATGTGTGTGAAAAGGGCGGGGCCAACTCAATATTGAACACTACGGACTAAGACTCGGGGGGCCATTAAAGGTCATGTGTGTGGAAAGGGCGGGGCCAGCTCAATAATGAACACTACGGACTAAGACTGGGGGGCCATTAAAGGTCATGTGTGTGAAAAGGGCGGGGCCAGCTCAATATTGAACACTACGGACTAATGCAGGCTATAGATGGGTTGAAAATCGGACGATTTTTTGACCAAAAGAAAAATCGGCAGATTTTCGGATTGTTAGTGAGTTAATAGATTGGCCGTTTTTCGGGATTTTGGCACTTTTTTTTATCAGTAAAGTTGGGAAAAATCGGCCAATCTTTTTACCGATAAAAATTCTGAGAAGAAGAATTCCAGTCTGCTATTATATTTGACATTAAAAAGTATAGCAGTTGCAACATTGTATCTATTTGTACGCAAATGAAAACATCTGTATCCGAAATGGATACAAATAGATACAATGTTGCAACCGCTATACTTTTTAATGTCAAATATAATAGCGGAGCTCTCTGCAGGGACAGAAGTAATTAAATACCGGACGTAGATGGGACCATTTTTTTTACCGTTGGTGGTAACGTCGGCCTATTGAACGACCAATTTTTTTGTTTTTTTGTTGGAAAAAATGCCGGTTTTCGACCCATCTATGGCCTGAGGCCATTAAAGTTCATGTGCGTGGAAAGGCAGGCGGCCAACTCAATATTGAACCCTACGGACTAAGTTTGGGAGGCCATTAAAGGTCATGTGAGTGGAAAGGCTGGGGCCAACTCAATATTGAACCCTACGGACTAAGACTGGGAGGCCATTAAAGGTCATGTATGTGGAAAGGGCGGGACCAACTCAATATTGAACCCTATGGAGTAAGACTGGGAGGCCATTAAAGGTCATGTGTGTGGAAAGGGCAGGGCCAACTCAATATTGAACCCTACGGACTAAGACTGGGAGGCCATTAAAGGTCATGTGTGTGGAAAGGGCGGGGCCAACTCAATATTGAACCCTACGGACTAAGACTGGGAGGCCATTAAAGGTCATGTGCGTGGAAAGTGCGGGGCCAACTCAATATTGAACCCTACGGACTAAGAGTGGGGGGCCATTAAAGGTCATGTGTGTGGAAAGGCCGCCAGCCCAATACTTGGGGCAATATAGTGTTTCTTATACCTGCCCCCACCCCACTTCTATGACATAACTGCTCTGTAGAAGGAAGCCAACCAATCAGATTCTTTTTCTTGTAGTAAGTTGGAATGTTAGAATGTAATTACTGGCAAAGCGAATGATCTGATGGAAAGGTTCCTCCGCAGCTCTTGAATTCCAACATTGTGAGGCAGAGCAGAAGAATGACGGTGGCGTGGCTCGGATTGGTGGTCAGTCTGTCCTTTCACCTCCGGAGGTTCTGGAGAACTTCACAACTTGCTGAAAGTTTCAGCCGCAGCGCGAACCTCCTGAACAAATGTCTGTTTAATGCTCCAGCACGTGTCTGGGGAACCGGCAGAGTTGTGAGAATAATTTACTGTAAAACGCCTTCATGTGACTTCGGAGTTTACTCTCTGAATGTTTTCATTACTCAGCTCTTCTAAGGGGCCATTCACACGTCTGCGCCTAACATTTCCTTTGTTTTAAATATGTTATGGACAGGGGCGGACTGACAACTCATGGGGCCCCCGGGCAATAGGGGATTATGGGGCCCCTGTGTCTTTGCCCAAACTCAAAAAAGCCTATGAAAAAGGTACCAGGGGCATCTCATGGGGCCCCCTACTGACCTCGGGCCCTTGGGCAGTTCCAGAGTTTCCAAATGGTCGGTCCGCCCCTGGTTATGGATTATACTGTAGACCTATTCAAATGTTTGTTTAGGCATTTTCTCCAAACTTTCTGAACAAAGGGCCAGTTTACTGCCCTTGAGGCTTTAGGGGGGCCAGACTGCAGTCTGTGGGATTAGAAAGTGTCCCATCATTGGTGTCAGTGGGAGGAATAGTGCCCCATCATTGGTATCAGTGGGAGGAATAGTGTCCCATCATTGGTGTCAGTGGGAGGAATAGTGCCCCATCATTGGTATCAGTGGGAGGAATAGTGCCCCATCATTGGTGTCAGTGGGAGGAATAGTGCCCCATCATTGGTGTCAGTGGGAGGAATAGTGCCCCATCATTGGTATCAGTGGGAGGAATAGTGTCCCATCATTGGTGTCAGTGGGAGGAATAGTGTCCCATCATTGGTGTCAGTGGGAGGAATAGTGTCCCATCATTGGTGTCAGTGGGAGGAATAGTGCCCCATCATTGGTATCAGTGGGAGGAATAGTGCCCCATCATTGGTGTCAGTGGGAGGAATAGTGCACCATCATTGGTGTCAGTGGGAGGAATAGTGCCCCATCATTGGTGTCAGTGGGAGGAATAGTGCACCATCATTGGTGTCAGTGGGAGGAATAGTGTCCCATCATTGGTATCAGTGGGAGGAATAGTGTCCCATCATTGGTGTCAGTGGGAGGAATAGTGCCCCATCATTGGTATCAGTGGGAGGAATAGTGCCCCATCATTGGTGTCAGTGGGAGGAATAGTGCCCCATCATTGGTGTCAGTGGGAAGAATAGTGTCCCATCATTGGTGTCAGTGGGAGGAGTAGTGCCCCATCATTGGTGTCAGTGGGAGGAATAGTGCCCCATCATTGGTGTCAGTGGGAGGAATAGTGTCCCATCATTGTTGTCAGTGGGAGGAATAGTGCCCCATCATTGGTATCAGTGGGAGGAATAGTGCCCCATCATTGGTGTCAGTGGGAGGAATAGTGCCCCATCATTGGTATCAGTGGGAGGAATAGTGTCCCATCATTGGCGTCAGTGGGAGGAATAGTGCCCCATCATTGGCGTCAGTGGGAGGAATAGTGCCCCATCATTGGTGTCAGTGGGAGGAATAGTGTCCCATCATTGGCGTCAGTGGGAGGAATAGTGCCCCATCATTGGCGTCAGTGGGAGGAATAGTGTCCCATCATTGGCGTCAGTGGGAGGAATAGTGCACCATCATTGGTGTCAGTGGGAGGAATAGTGCACCATCATTGGTGTCAGTGGGAGGAGTAGTGCCCCATCATTGGTGTCAGTGGGAGGAATAGTGTCCCATCATTGGTGTCAGTGGGAGGAATAGTGCCCCATCATTGGTATCAGTGGGAGGAATAGTGCCCCATCATTGGTGTCAGTGGGAGGAATAGTGCCCCATCATTGGTGTCAGTGGGAAGAATAGTGTCCCATCATTGGTGTCAGTGGGAGGAGTAGTGCCCCATCATTGGTGTCAGTGGGAGGAATAGTGCCCCATCATTGGTGTCAGTGGGAGGAATAGTGTCCCATCATTGTTGTCAGTGGGAGGAATAGTGCCCCATCATTGGTATCAGTGGGAGGAATAGTGCCCCATCATTGGTGTCAGTGGGAGGAATAGTGCCCCATCATTGGTATCAGTGGGAGGAATAGTGTCCCATCATTGGCGTCAGTGGGAGGAATAGTGCCCCATCATTGGCGTCAGTGGGAGGAATAGTGTCCCATCATTGGCGTCAGTGGGAGGAATAGTGCACCATCATTGGTGTCAGTGGGAGGAATAGTGCCCCATCATTGGTGTCAGTGGGAGGAATAGTGCACCATCATTGGTGTCAGTGGGAGGAGTAGTGCCCCATCATTGGTGTCAGTGGGAGGAATAGTGTCCCATCATTGGTGTCAGTGGGAGGAATAGTGCCCCATCATTGGTGTCAGTGGGAGGAATAGTGTCTTATCATTGGTGTCAGTGGGAGGAATAGTGCCCCATCATTGGTGTCAATGGGAGGAATAGTGTCCCATCATTGGTGTCAGTAGGAGGAATAGTGCACTGTGTGCTGTGGAATCTCCCTCCAGAAACAGGCAGAAGCAAGCAATCACCTAGGTTAGGAAACCTGACCAGACAAACAAAACAGATGATTTCTCCAATGGGTGCAGCGAAAGCAGAAGCTCAATTTAGCCTATCTTGTAGGTAGGTAGTCTGTTTTCTCCACTGTAGGTAGCACTCGACTGGAGCAATACTGCAGCTGTATGAAGCTGTAATGCCCTCCAGGTTAGCCAGATAGCAGTTTGTTGTTATATTTTTTTTAGATACAGGATGAGTAGCAGCCTGGGGATGAGTCAGCCTGCGAGTGAGATAGAGAGGTCACCTCAGTACAGGCTGGGAGGCTCTAACAGGTCAGAGCTTCTGAAACCCTCCCACCCTTCCAGAAACTTAGAGAACTTTCTGGAAGAGGGGTGGAGGAGGGGAGGAAGCCCAGATCTGCATGTGTGAGGGACCCTGCCCAAGCTCTTGGCAGTAGGCTGAACATGGTGTCCAGGGCAACCCTCAAAAGTGGCAGAGCCTATGCAGCAAGTGCAGTGAGTGTCGGGTGGATGTTGGAGTGAATGGCTGGAGTGTGGAGCCTGGGTGGAGGCCAAGGGAAGGGGCCTACCTACAGGCAGGTGCTGGAGAAGAGGATCTCCACTGTACCACCATCTCCAAGGGAGGATATCCTGAGCAGCAGGGAAGGAGCCAGCCTGGCAAAAGACCTGAAGACGGCCACCAACCCATTGAGCTATCAGGAGAGGACAGTACTCTTAAACCCTCTGGGCTGGATAAGGGGAGAGGGCAGTCAGGTGGGAGACCCAACTAGCTTCTCATCTGGGGCTTCAGTGCTAAATTGGAAGTTTTTGGGCCCCCCTT
This sequence comes from Staurois parvus, assembly GCF_062004578.1. NCBI lineage: Eukaryota > Metazoa > Chordata > Amphibia > Anura > Ranidae > Staurois > Staurois parvus. The sequence continues at coordinate 528,439 of NW_028318971.1, forward strand.
GCCGAGGAAATACCTTCAGTACATCTGGGTGGGGAGGAGGATTCATCTGGGGTCTGAGGAGATACACCAGAGAGCTGGAATGCTCTTAACCACTTCCAGACCGGACACTTTCCCTCCCTTCCTGTCCAGGGCAATTTTCAGCTTTAGCGCTATCACACTTTGAATGACAATTGCGCGGTCATGCAACACTGTACCCAAATGAATTTTTTACCATTTTTTTGAGACAGATAAAGCTTTATTTTGGTGGTGTTTATTCACCGCTGGGATTTGTATTTTTTTTGCTATGTAAATGAAAATGTCCAAAAATTTTGAAAAAAAGTGTTTTTTTTATAACATTTTGCAAATAAATAATATTTCATCATAAATCTTGGCCAAAATTTATTCCGTTATCTTTTTATTAAAAAAAAAAATCCAAATTAGTTTAGAACCAAAAAGTATAATTTTTAAACATTTTTTTTTACATTTTTATTTTATTTTTTTATATTATTATTTTTTATTTTAATTTTTTTTTTTTTACATACTGTCACCCTAGCAGTACAGTGTCACCATGGTGACACTGTACTACTTGTGGGGGGTGATGAAGATTTTTTTTTTTTTTACACTGATTGCTTTTACACCCATATAGGATGTAAAAGCAATCGTTTCTCTTTCTCTCTGTGTGCATTCTTGCACTCATTGAGAAGTACTGAGTGAGCTGTGATTGGTCACAGCTTGTCACATGGTACAAGGCTGTTGTGAATAGCCCTGTACCATGTGACCTCTGTGATCATTCACAGATTTCACACGTAGTAAGCAATGATGACACAAGTGACATCTTGCTTACTACTTTGCATGTGATCATTGATTGGCCAATCAGTGATCACATGATCGGGACCTTGTACAGAGGTCCCGTCCGACGATCGGTGTTTCACTGTGTCCGGAGGACACAGCGGGCACCGGATCGCGGTGCTGCGCGCTCCCAAGGAGCACGCACAAGCAGGGTGCGGGGAGGCCGTTTATAAACGGCCACCCGACCCTGCAGTGCCACCGTCCGGCCGTTTATATGCAACGGCCGGACGGGAAGTGGTTAAAGGAGAGACTATTTTGTTCACATCTGTACAGTTGCTAAGGAGTTTGTCCTCAAGTTTGCAGTTTTCTTGGGCACCCCATACACCCCTCAACGCCATCCAAGTTATTAACCCCTTTAATAAAATCACAAAACCAGGTTCAAGGACTGTTTACTGAAACTGAGTGCAACGTGTGGATGAAAATGCGTGTTGCCTGGCTGTGCAGAGCTCAGGGGGACCCAATCAAATCCAGTGGCCCTTACAAGAGTGGCTACAAAGTGGTATGAAGTCAAGAGAAACTTGGTCTCTCCATGGTTTCCTCAGTCCCTGGAGCAGCATTCTTGGCTATGCTGCATCCAGGTGACCCTGGTGGCTATTTTGGACCAAGCAGAGTCTTTTTAAGTCACCTCCCCCAGATTTTGGTGCGCATTTACGAAATGGCTAGCGTGGGGAGAGCATACGCACCTGTCAGGGTCAGCGCTGGCTGTAGGGAAAGGTTCTGGAGGAGTGGGAAAAGCTCAAAGCCTACGTCTGCACTTCTGCAAGCTCCCTCTTGAGTTGGACCAGCCACGCCGCACCCCACCTCCCATGACAAGCACTGACCTACTACCACTGACTCTCCACTGCAATGACTGTGGGATCCCGGTTGGGTGGCCTCCCCGCCGGGCTGTTGTACTGTTTTGAACGTTCTTCAACACAATGGTTCCTGCATTCCGGGCCTCTGTGTGACTACTGCCATGCATCATAGGGCATCTAACCCACAAACTAGTGGCAGGCCACTACGTCAATTTCATAGAGGACTTTTTAGGTGCCTTCAACCAGCATATCGTTAGTAAACGAGCACATTGTGGAGATTTTATTGTTGCCAGTTAATGAACTTTACAATACCATGAGAGGAGAAAGTAGAATATCAGTTTTTTGGATTTTAGAGGGAAGGCTCCATTGGGCCCCTTTTTGGAAGACTTTTGTTTGTTTTGTAGACCAGCAGATAATGGCCAGGACTTTGAATGTTCTTCTGCGTGTGTTCAGTATGAATAAAGCTGTTAATTAAAGATAAATATGAACAAAGGCTTTTTGTTTTCTTGGCAGGGAAGGGAACAGACTTTCAGACTTTGTTTGTGTTCTGTTGCTTGGAAGGGAACACATCATGGGTGTCCTTTGTCAAATGGCGGCACCAATTAACTACCTATGATTCACCCCATCCCAGCAGGAGGTGAGCTAAACACAGTTCCTTCTACTTGTGGAGGGATGAGGATGACAATTAGTCTGTAGAGAGTCAGTCTACGTGAGAATCGATTTCTGTGTCAAGTGAACGTGTTTCAGCTGGCCGTAGATTGGCCATGATTAATGACAATGCCATTGTCTTCCCTGGTGAACGTTTGGGAAGAGGAGTGACTCAGGGCTGGTGGGACTCCACTCATTACTGGTAATACTGTGACCCATTTAGTGAAGAATTCCGATCAGCAGCTGGGAAGGCAGATGTCTGATATCCACCGAAGGCTTCAGCCAGGAAACTGGTGACCTTCCGTACAACTCCAATATTGCCAAATACTACAACACAAAGCAACCAATCAGCATGCACCATCTAAGGAGCTGCCTTCGGGAAAGTGAAATCTAGAAGTGGAAGTCCAGCCAGAACTTTGTTATGTCAAGTGCTGGGAATGTGAGGAACTCTGTCAGGTTTGTATTTCCACCTGAAAATAGGAGACCACCAAAGGTTTGCCCAAAATCCTCTAAAGAATTCCAGGTATGGATATGATGCTGGACGTCCTCCAGAAAGGAAAAGAGGCGGAGCTCTATCTGACTTGCTGTAGCTTCTAATGCACATTGTGAGAGGCTCACAGCGTGCAGTAAAATCAGAGAAAGCCATTTCGGTCCGGGGGAGGAGTCAGTACACCTGTGCAAGACTGAAGGGGAGGAGCAGGTATACCTGTGCAAGACAGGAGGGGAGGAGCAGGTATAACTGTGCAAGACAGGAGGGGAGGGGAGGAGCCGGTACACCTGTGCAAGACAGGAGGGGAGGAGCAGGTATAACTGTGCAAGACAGGAGGGGAGGGGAGGAGCCGGTACACCTGTGCAAGACTGAAGGGGAGGAGCAGGTATAACTGTGAAAGACTGAAGGGGAGGAGCCAGTACACCTGTGCAAGACTGAAGGGGAGGAGCAGGTATAACTGTGCAAGACTGCAGGGGAGGAGTCGGTACACCTGTGCAAGACTGAAGGGGAGGAGCCGGTATAACTGTGCAAGACAGGAGGGGAGGAGCAGGTACACCTGTGCAAGACTGAAGGGGAGGAGCAGGTACACCTGTGCAAGACTGAAGGGGAGGAGTTTGTACACCTGTGCAAGACTGAAGGGGAGGAGCCAGTACATCTGTGCAGGACTGAAGGGGAGGAGCTGGTAAAACTGTGCAAGACTGAAGGGGAGGAGCCAGTACACTTGTGCAAGACTGAAGGGGAGGAGCCGGTACACCTGTGCAAGACTGAAGGGGAGGAGCAGGTACACCTGTGCAAGACTGAAGGGGAGGAGCCAGTACACCTGTGCAAGACTGAAGGGGAGGAACCGGTACACCTGTGCAACACTGAAGGGGAGGAGCAGGTACACCTGTGCAAGACTGAAGGGGAGGAGTTGGTACACCTGTGCAAGACTGAAGGGGAGGAGCCGGTACACTTGTGCAAGACTGAAGGGGAGGAGCCGGTACACCTGTGCAGGACTGAAGGGGAGGAGCCAGTACACCTGTGCAAGATTGAAGGGGAGGAGCCGGTGTAGTACTGGTGTAGTAGCGGTGTCTATACTATCAAACATCAATTTCTAGGAAAAATACCAAAATAATTTTTAATACACACAAACACAACATAACACCTTGTTTTTTGGTCAAATATAAAAGATGAGGTTGTGTTGAGTAAATAGATACCAAACATGTCCAGACATAAAGCTGCACACGGCCATGAAATGGCGACAAACTACGGTGCCTAAAATTGTCCAAAGGTGATGCTTTCAAAGACTTTACAGGCTACATGAGCTCTGATCCTGAAATGATTGCTGTCATCCAGATGTCTGTCTGCCTCCCATGTGTGGTGCAATCACTGTTTACAAACGCATGCTGGACCTACACATGCGTTTGCATTTGCAAGTGTGCATGGGGGGGACAGGGGTGCTTCATTATATGTATATATATATATATATATATATATATATATATATATTATTTTTTTTTTTTTTAGTTTAACTTTATTGCTAACACAAGTGGGCTAAGAAGCTACCTTGCAATAGCTTTGGGCAGGTGACAGGTCCTCTTTATGGAGACATCAGGGGTATATTAGATCCCCGATGTCTCTCCTGCCCTCCAAAGCAGCTAACCAGGTACAGCTCATGCTTGATTGTAAAAGCCAGGAACTGACAATTCTAAAACCAGAGAGACGTTGTCACTTCTGACATCATTAGTCGCAGAGGAGATCAAAGAACGCACGTTCCTCCATCTCCTCTGCGGGAAGCCATCCCAGCTACTAGACATGTGCAACTCATTATTTACTCATTACATTTTCATTATTCGGAGATTCAGATGTATCCAAATTTCCAAATCACAATGGTAACGAATTTCAAAGTCCGGAATAAATTATAATGAAACAAAAAAACGACTTATCCAAATCCATGGAAACCTATTGTAATAAATCCAGAAAGGTATAAAAGTGAAATAAGACGATGATTCCTACTTAGGCTGCCTGCAAACTGCTTTGTTGCAAATACATTTTTGCTGCGTTGCATTTTTGAGGAGGTTTTTGATGCGTTTTTGCTGGGTTTACATTTTTCCCCTAGATATGTGACTGGTCAAAGCACTTCCCACAGGCATGTTGCTTCTTTGAAGCCTAATTTTGCTGTTGTTTCTATGCATTTCAATAGGGAGATGCATTTGGGTTATTTTTTTTTTTTTTTTGCAACACCAAACGTGCACCAAAAATGCAGCAAACTGGACTTTTAAGGGCACACTGATGAACCTGTGGAGCTCCTCGCATTGGTCCGCTACATTTTAGTTGCATTTTTAAGAGTCCGTCTTGCTGCATTTCTTGGTGCATGTTGGGTGCGGTGGAAGAAAAAATACACAACTGAAAATGCAACTCTCCATTAAAATGTACGGGAGAATGTGTCCAAAACGCATCAAGAAATGCAATGCACCTGTGGGAGGAGCTGTGTCCTGTCACATGTCCAGTCACATGTCCAAGGGACAGAAACAACTGAGTACTGTCCGTGATACTTTTTTTTATTTGCACTAATATACAATTTTTCAGGACAAATTTTGTTGTGCGTTCCCTTCTTCAAGGTCCAAGCGGTACTAATACACAACGTTTTAGGGAAAAACGCAACGCAAATGCATCAAAAACACAACAAAGAAATGCATATACACATTTTTACTGCATTTTTGCAAGGAAGCTGTGTGAAAATGCAACTGAAGAATGTCCCTTACATTGGGGGTCAGTGGGAAGAATGTCCCTTACATTGGGGGTCAGTGGGAAGAATGTCCCTTACATTGGGGGTCAGTGGGAAGAATGTCCCTTACATTGGTGGTCAGTGGGAAGAATGTCCCTTACATTGGAGGTCAGTGGGAAGAATGTCCCTTACATTGGGGGTCAGTGGGAAGAATGTCCCTTACATTGGGGGTCAGTGGGAAGAATGTCCCTTACATTGGGGGTCAGTGGGAAGAATGTCCCTTACATTGGGGGTCAGTGGGAAGAATGTCCCTTACATTGGGGGTCAGTGAGAAGAATGTCCCTTACATTGGTGGTCGGTGGGAAGAATGTCCCTTACATTGGGGGTCAGTGGGAAGAATGTCCCTTACATTGGGGGTCAGTGGGAAGAATGTCCCTTACATTGGGGGTCAGTGGGAAGAATGTCCCTTACATTGGGGGTCAGTGGGAAGAATGTCCCTTACATTGGAGGTCAGTGGGAAGAATGTCCCTTACATTGGTGATCAGTGGGAAGAATGTCCCTTACATTGGTGGTCAGTGGGAAGAATGTCCCTTACATTGGGGATCAGTGGGAAGAATGTCCCTTACATTGGGGATCAGTGGGAAGAACATCCCTTACAGTGGTGGTCAGTGGGAAGAATGTCCCTTAAATTGGTGGTCAGTGGGAAGAACGTCCCTTACATTGGTGATCAGTGGGAAGAATGTCCCTTACATTGGGGGTCAGTGGGAAGAACGTCCCTTACATTGGTGGTCAGTGGGAAGAATGTCCCTAACATTGGGGGTCAGTGGGAAGAATGTCCCTTACATTGGTGGTCAGTGGGAAGAATGTCCATTACATTGGGGGTCAGTGGGAAGAATGTCCCTTACATTGGTGGTCAGTGGGAAGAATGTCCCTTACATTGGAGGTCAGTGGGAGGAATGTCCCTTACATTGGTGGTCAGTGGGAAGAATGTCCCTTACATTGGGGGTCAGTGGGAAGAATGTCCCTTACATTGGAGGTCAGTGGGAAGAATGTCCCTTACATTGGGGGTCAGTGGGAAGAATGTCCCTTACATTGGTGGTCAGTGGGAAGAATGTCCCTTACATTGGGGGTCAGTGGGAAGAATGTCCCTTACATTGGAGGTCAGTGGGAAGAATGTCCCTTACATTGGGGGTCAGTGGGAAGAATGTCCCTTACATTGGGGGTCAGTGGGAAGAATGTCCCTTACATTGGTGGTCAGTGGGAAGAATGTCCCTTACATTGGGGGTCAGTGGGAAGAATGTCCCTTACATTGGTGATCAGTGGGAAGAATTTACCTTACATTGGGGGTCAGTGGGAAGAATGTCCCTTACATTGGGGGTCAGTGGGAAGAATGTCCCTTACATTGGTGATCAGTGGGAAGAATTTACCTTACATTGGGGGTCAGTGGGAAGAATGTCCCTTACATTGGGGGTCAGTGGGAAGAATGTCCCTTACATGGGGGTCAGTGGGAAGAATGTTCCTTACATTGGGGGTCAGTGGGAAGAATGTCCCTTACATTGGAGGTCAGTGGGAAGAATGTCCCTTACATTGGTGATCAGTGGGAAGAATGTCCCTTACATTGGGGGGGTCAGTGGGAAGAATGTCCCTTACATTGGGGGTCAGTGGGAAGACTGTCCCTTACATTGGGGGGGTCAGTGGGAAGAATGTCCCTTACATTGGGGGTCAGTGGGAAGAATGTCCCTTACATTGGGGGTCAGTGGGGAGAATGTCCCTTACATTGGGGGTCAGTGGGAAGACTGTCCCTTACATTGGGGGGGTCAGTGGGAAGAATGTCCCTTACATTGGGGGTCAGTGGGAAGAATGTCCCTTACATTGGTGGTCAGTGGGAAGAATGTCCCTTACATTGGTGGTCAGTGGGAAGAGTTCTATAGGATTTACAGGGAAGTATTTTTATTGCATTTTCTTTTGCTTTTTTTAACGGAAAAACTGATGTGTGTGAAATGGCCCTTTTTGTGTTCGGGTTAGATGGAGGTGGATCCACCTGGATCTCCGAAATATAACATAACTAATGAATCCCAAATGAATTTCGTTTTGTTTCGGAGATTCTAATGAATCCACCTCCATCCGACCCAAACAGAGTGCATAAGTATAATTTCCCGAAATAACGAATAAGGCGAATAGCGCCGTCCAAAATTCAAACCGACTGAAGAATAACGAATATACTAACCGAATCCGAATATACAAAACAAGTCCGAATATATGGAACAAATTCCTAAAGGAATCATTCTAATATGAGGAAACAAAATGATTAACTCAATGAACGAATCTGAAACAAATGTTTCCATTGTGCCCATCTCTACTGCTTCCCGTGGTCCAGGACTGCCTGCCGGAATGGGAAAGCCAAGGAACCACCACAGGCGGCAGGTTGCAGTTGCAGCCATGACCTTGTGACAACCACTTGCTGACGTGATCTTTCTATACATACGTCGGTCACCAAGAGGTTAAGTCAGAAATATCTCAGGACTGTTATAGATAAGCCCATCCAGGACCCCAGAGTCCCGTAACTGATGGGCTATGGAGACACAAGCCCCGGAATCGTTCGGATTCGCGGTAGGGGACGACGCGTGGACCTTGGAAATAAAACGTGGGATAGATTATCTTTTCATTACATTTGATAGATGATGGATTTAGCATGTGGCTTCCTCTTCCATCCTCCGTACTGGAGGGAATGTTCCATGCTGTTCTGGTGGATAAACATTTCATGATATATTTGTTGTTTTACTCTATCGGGGTATATCTGAGGGTCTCGCTGGAAGAGAAAAATGCATGATTCAGACACTTTCGCAAAAATAATGTAAATATCCGAGTCTTGTCAGATTCCTATTAACACCAGGGACTTGTGGCCGCGGCCTCCACATTTCAGTGGTGGTCCCAGGTGTCGGATGTTTAGGACCAGGAATACAAATAGAAGTGCATCACCTTCCGCGGGGAGCAAAGGAAAATATTTATGTGTTTAAGGATGGATTCGGCCAAACTCCACAAGAAATGGACGGGCTTGTGTGCCCCCCGGGGGGGGGGGGGTTGGGGGTGATATAACCGGCAAACACCGTAAAGACGAAAGTTTAATCTCCGATTACCATATTTAATGCTCTAATAATCCACCGGATGGTTTGGTCACCGATTGTAGATGCTTTGGGTGTCTCTGTCCTTAATAGGGATGTTCCCTCACTTCCCGTCATGTCATAGAGGTTCACCTGGAGAGCAATGGCTAGGAAATCTCCCATTGGGGAGAGAAAACAAGTGGAAATTTACATTTTTGATTTGATCCCGCAACTGTGCTGAACAGAAAGGCAATACTGGAGAGCAGAATTCCTAAATCTATTTAACACAGGAGAGCCCTTGAAATAACTTTCCAATCTCAGTGGGAAGAATGTCCCTTACATTGGGGGTCAGTGGGAAGAATGTCCCTTACATTGGTGGTCAGTGGGAAGAATGTCCCTAACATTGGGGGTCAGTGGGAAGAATGTCCCTTACATTGGGGGTCAGTGGGAAGAATGTCCCTTACATTGGGGTTCAGTGGGAAGAATGTCCCTTACATTGGGGGTCAGTGGGAAGAATATCCCTTACATTTGGGGTCAGTTGGAAGAATGCCCCTTACATTGGGGGTCAGTTGGAAGAATGCTCCTTACATTGGGGGTCAGTTGGAAGAATGCCCCTTACATTGGGGGTCAGTTGGAAGAATGCTCCTTACATTGGGGGTCAGTTGGAGGAATGTCCCTTACATTGAGGGTCAGTGGGAAGAATGTCCCTTACATTGGTGGTCAGTGGGAAGAATGTCCCTTACATTGGAGGTCAGTGGGAAGAATGTCCCTTACATTGGTGGGTCAGTGGGAAGAATGTCCCTTACATTGGTGATCAGTGGGAAGAATGTCCCTTACATTGGGGGGTCAGTGGGAAGAATGTCCCTTACATTGGAGGTCAGTGGGAAGAATGTCCTTCACATTGGGGGGTCAGTGGGAAGAATGCCCCTTACATTGGGGGTCAGTGGGAAGAATGTCCCTTACATTGGGGGTCAGTGGGAAGAATGTCCCTTACATTGGAGGTCAGTGGGAAGAATGTCCCTTACATTGGGGGTCAGTGGGAAGAATGTCCTTCACATTGGGGGGTCAGTGGGAAGAATGTCCCTTACATTGGTGATCAGTGGGAAGAATGTCCCTTACATTGGTGATCAGTGGGAAGAATGTCCCTTACATTGGGGGTCAGTGGGAAGAATGTCCCTTACATTGGTGATCAGTGGGAAGAATGTCCCTTACATTGGGGGTCAGTGGGAAGAATGTCCCTTACATTGGTGGTCAGTGGGAAGAATGTCCCTTACATTAGGGGTCAGTGGGAAGAATGTCCCTTACATTGGGGGTCAGTGGGAAGAATGTCCCTTACATTGGGGGTCAGTGAGAAGAATGTCCCTTACATTGGGGGTCAGTGGGAAGAATGGCACTTACATTGGTGATCAATGGGAAGAATGTCCCTTACATTGGGGGTCGGTGGGAAGAATGTCCCTTACATTGGGGGTCAGTGGGAAGAATGTCCCTTACATTGGGGGTCGGTGGGAAGAATGTCCCTTACATTGGTGATCAGTGGGAAGAATGTCCCTTACATTGGTGGTCAGTGGGAAGAATGTCTCTTACATTGGGGGGTCAGTGGGAAGAATGTCCCTTATATTGGTGATCAGTGGGAAGAATGTCCCTTACATTGGGGGTCAGTGGGAAGTATGTCCTTTACATTGGGGGTCAGTGGGAAGAATGTTCCTTACATTGGCGGTCAGTGGGAAGAATGCTCCTTACATTGGGGGTCAGTGGGGAGAATGTGCCTTACATTGGGGGTCAGTGGGAAGAATGTCCCTTACATTGGTGGTCAGTGAGAAGAATGCCCCTTACATTTGGGGTCAGTGGCAAGAATGTCCCTTACAATGGGGGTCAGTGAGAAGAATGTCCCTTACATTGGGGGTCAGTGGCAAGAATGTCCCTTACATTGGGGGTCAGTGGGAAGAATGTCCCTTACATTGGGGGTCAGTGGGAAGAATGTCTCTTACATCGGTGGTCAGTGGGAAGAATGTACAACCTCAATAGGTGGTTGGTGGCCCCTCTGGGTAGGACCTTATTAGGTGGTTGACAGCCCCTCTGAGTACAACCTCAGTAGGTGGTTGGCAATCCCTCTGAGAGGACCTCAGTAGGTGGTTGGCGACCCCTCTGAGTAGGACCTTGGTAGGTGGTTAGTGGCCCTTCTGAGTAGGACCTCAGAAGGTGGTTGGCAGCCCCTGTGAGTACAACCTCAATAGGTTTGATGGCTCCTCTGGGTAGGACCTCATTAGGTGGTTGACAGCCCCTCTGAGTAGGACCTCAGAAGGTGGTTGGCCGCCCCTCTGAGTACAACCTCAGTAGGTGGTTGGCGACCCCTCTGAGTAGGACCTCAGTAGGTGGTTGGCGGCCCCTCTGAGTAGGACCTCAGTAGATGGTTGGCGGCCCCTCTGAGTAGGACCTCAGTAGGTGGTTGGCGGCCCCTCTGGGTAAGACCTCAGTAGGTAGTTGTTGATCCCTCTGAGTAGGACCTCAATAGGTGGTTGACTACCCCTTTGAGTAGGCCCTTAGTAGGTGGCTGGCAACCCCTCTGAGTAGGCCTCAATAGATACTTGTTATCTGTAGATGTTCTCTGAGTTTGAGATGGGCTGTGTCAAGTCTAAGTTCATAAACAATTGAAAAGGAATATTCTTTATTGGAAGATGGCTCTGGACTCCAAGGTAAGGCCTCAGACCTGTGTAAATGTGTTGAAATACAAGATGGTGAAGCCCTCCTCAAAACAGGAAGGTCAGTAAATCCCAATTCTCTTGCATTTCCCAAAGCAGAAGGTAAACACCCATGGACCATATTTATGGTAAGGCATTAGAAAATCTAGTAGAGCAAGCCAAGGAGTATTCACAGTGATCTGTTAGTAGATATCCTCAATACCACTAAACTGCCAACACTGAAATATTTAACCAGCAGTCGTCCATCACCTGAGGTCAAAGAACCACCCATGTCCTGACCTTTGTGGTCTGACCAGAGGTCATGATCTTCTGATCATTGTTCTCTAAGCAGTAAATTTGAGGATGTTAAAGCTTGTTACCATCTGGCTGATCTTTCTCGCTTTCCTTCCTTCAATACAAAGCATAATTATTTTATTTTCAAAATACCATTTGGGCTTGGCTTCCATGATGACCACCCCGTGTACAGGGAATGTCATGCTTTTACATAAAACTTTATGTGTGAGTTCAGTTTTAAAGTTGAAATCCTCCAAAGTCATCACTAGAAGAAATCTTTACAGATATTCACCATGTGGATTGTCTGTTGCCCTTTGACCCTCGTGCCCTAGGCCGACCTGTGTAGTAAATTTTCACTTAATTGTTTGTTTTTTTGTTGAACCTAATCAGACTGTACCTCCCCGAGGCCAAGAATTCTTCCGTGTGTCCTCGCTAACTGGTAATGCATCTTTATTTCCCTTTACTTTAGTGCAGTTGACGTGCACAGATTAATGGAAACCCATTTTTTAACCGGGATTGTAGTGACTTGTTGACCTCCACAAGGGAAAGAAGCCGCACACCGCCAGGCCATCGGGCACGCGTTTTTTGGAAAAAATATACAGAGACAGTTTGGTCCAAAGGTTTTAGGCGGGTGTGATGCTAATGTTGTGAATGAAGAATGCTTTCAGAAATCCAAAGTGTTAATAGTTTATTTTTATCAATTAACATAATAAAACATAAATGAACAGAAGAGAAATCCAATCAATATTTGGTGTGACCACCTTTGCCATCTTCTAGGTACATTTGCACCCAGTGAAGGAACTCGGTAGGTAGGTTGTTCTATGAACATCTTGGAGAACTAAGCCCAGATCTTCTGTGGATGTCGGCCGCCTCCAATCCTTCTGTCTCTTCATGTCGTCCCAGACAGACTCCATAATGGTGAGATCAGGGCTCTGTGGGGGCCAAACCATCACTTCCAGGACTCCTTGTTCTTTACACTGAAGATAGTTCCTAATGACATTGGCTGTATGTTTGGGGTGGTTGTCCTGCTGCAGAATAAATTTGGGGACAATTACACACCTCCCTAATGGTGTGGCATGATGGATAAGTATCTGCCTGTATCTCTCAACATTGAGGACACCATTCATCCTGACCAAATCTCCAACTCCATTTGCAGCCCCAACTTGAAAGGAACCTCCACGATGCGTCACAATTGCCTGGAGACACTCATTATTGTACCGCTCTCCAGTCCTTCACCAACAAACTGCCTCCTGTTACAGCCAAATATTTCACATTTTGACTCATCAGTCCAGAGCACCTGCTGCTATTTTTTTGCACCCCAGTTCCTATGTCTTCATGCATAGTTGAGTCGCAAGGCCTTGTTCTCACATCAGAGGTAGGGCTTTTTGGCCAGTCTTCTCCAGGTAGTAGATGGGTTTAACTGGGTCCCACTGGCTTCTGCCAGTTCTGTGCTGATGGCACCACTGGTCATCTTACAATGTGGAAGAGAAGAAAGCATGGTGTGTCTTTTGTCTGCTGCATTATTTTTCCTTGGCCAACCACTGTGCCTACGCTCCTCAACGTTACCCGACCACTTCATCTATTTCCTCAGCACTACCAGACCACTGCATCTACAGTCCTTAACACTACCCATCCACTGCGTCTACGCTCCTTAATGTTACCCGACCACTTCATCTATGTTCCTTAGCACTACCAGACCACTGCATCTACAGTTCTCAATGTTGCCTGACCACTGTGCCTATGCTCTTCAGTGTTACCCAACCACTGTGCCTATGCTCTTCAGTGTTACCCAACCACTGTGCCTATGCTCTTCAGTGTTACCCAACCACTGTGCCTATGCTCTTCAGTGTTACCCAACCACTGTGCCTATGCTGCTCAACGTTACCCAACCACTGTGCCTATGCTCCTCAATGTTACCCAACTACTGTGCCTATGCTCCTTAATGTTACCCAACCACTGTGCCTATGCTCCTTAATGTTACCCAATCACTGTGCCTATGCTGCTCAATGTTACCCAACCACTGTGCCTATGCTCCTCAATGTTACCCAACCACTGTGCCTATGCTCCTTAATGTTACCCAACCACTGTGCCTATGCTCTTCAGTGTTACCCAACCACTGTGCCTATGCTCCTCAATGTTACCCAACCACTGTGCCTATGCTCTTCAGTGTTACCCAACCACTGTGCCTATGCTCCTTAATGTTACCCAACCACTGTGCCTATGCTCCTTAATGTTACCCAATCACTGTGCCTATGCTGCTCAATGTTACCCAACTACTGTGCCTATGCTCCTCAATGTTACCCAACTACTGTGCCTATGCTCCTTAATGTTACCCAACCACTGTGCCTATGCTCCTTAATGTTACCCAACCACTGTGCCTATGCTGCTCAATGTTACCCAACCACTGTGCCTATGCTCCTCAATGTTACCCAACCACTGTGCCTATGCTCCTTAATGTTACCCAACCACTGTGCCTATGCTCCTTAATGTTACCCAATCACTGTGCCTATGCTGCTCAATGTTACCCAACTACTGTGCCTATGCTCCTCAATGTTACCCAACTACTGTGCCTATGCTCCTTAATGTTACCCAACCACTGTGCCTATGCTCCTTAATGTTACCCAACCACTGTGCCTATGCTCCTTAATGTTACCCAACCACTGTGCCTATGCTGCTCAATGTTACCCAACCACTGTGCCTATGCTCCTCAATGTTACCCAACCACTGTGCCTATGCTCCTCAATGTTACCCAACCACTGTGCCTATGCTCCTTAATGTTACCCAACTACTGTGGCTATGCTCCTTAATGTTACCCAACCACTGTGCCTATGCTCCTCAATGTTACCCAACTACTGTGCCTATGCTCCTTAATGTTACCCAACCACTGTGTCTATGCTGCTCAACGTTACCCAACCACTGTGCCTATGCTCCTCAATGTTACCCAACTACTGTGGCTATGCTCCTTAATGTTACCCAACCACTGTGCCTATGCTCCTTAATGTTACCCAACCACTGTGCCTATGCTGCTCAATGTTACCCAACCACTGTGCCAATGCTCTTCAGTGTTACCCAACCACTGTGCCTATGCTCCTCAATGTTACCCAACTACTGTGCCTATGCTCCTTAATGTTACCCAACCACTGTGCCTATGCTGCTCAATGTTACCCAACCACTGTGCCTATGCTCCTCAATGTTACCCAACCACTGTGCCTATGCTCCTTAATGTTACCCAACCACTGTGCCTATGCTCCTTAATGTTACCCAACTACTGTGGCTATGCTCCTTAATGTTACTCAACCACTGTGCCTATGCTCCTCAATGTTACCCAACTACTGTGCCTATGCTCCTTAATGTTACCCAACCACTGTGCCTATGCTCCTTAATGTTACCCAACCACTGTGCCTATGCTCCTTAATGTTACCCAACCACTGTGCCTATGCTGCTCAATGTTACCCAACCACTGTGCCTATGCTCCTCAACGTTACCCAACCACTGTGCCTATGCTCCTCAACGTTACCCAACCACTGTGCCTATGCTCCTCAACGTTACCCAACCACTGTGCCTATGCTCCTCAACGTTACCCAACCACTGTGCCTATGCTGCTCAATGTTACCCAACCACTGTGCCTATGCTCCTTAATGTTACCCAACCACTGTGCCTATGCTGCTCAATGTTACCCAACCACTGTGCCTATGCTCCTCAATGTTACCCAACCACTGTGCCTATGCTCCTTAATGTTACCCAACCACTGTGCCTATGCTGCTCAATGTTACCCAACCACTGTGCCTATGCTCCTCAACGTTACCTGTCCACAGCGCCTACGCTCTTCAATATTACCCGACCACTGTGCCTACGCTCTTCAATATTACCCAACCACTGCGCCTATGGTCCTCAACGCTGCCAGTTTCTTTGTGCTTCTTCAAAAGAACTTGATCAATCAAATTGATGCTGATTTGAAGTTAAAGGGTAATCACGCCAAATATTGATTTGGTTTTGATTTTTCTTCCGTTCGCTCACTTTGTATTTTGTGAAATGACAAACAAACAATTTATAAATACATTTTTGAAAACATTCTTACTTCACAGCGTCTCTTCACACCTGCCTATAACCTTTGTACAGTACTGTATACTAAAACAATAATGCCTTTGAAAAATGTATTGTGTGCCCTTGATGTCGGGTCTATGATCTTTCTCCTGGGGACTCTTTGCCCATCTCCTATGTCCTGCACAGGCCCGGGGTGGAGGCAATGATCTTCACCATTCTGCGTTTACTCCTGAAGAAGTGGAGAACTTCCGGGGAGTTTTATCGCCTTTCCAATGAGATTTAAATGCAGAAGAAAAACAGTCGGCACACGAACAACACGAAGACCACTAACAGGGGGGCCAGGTCAGTATGGTGGAGGCCGGAAGGAGCCATGCCAGGACAAAGTCATCCAGCATCCAGGGCAAAGATCCTAATTCATGATGTGCAAGTTTAGGGGTTCCTTCACCCAGAACTTACTTGTCAAAGTCACTGCCACTTCTCCTGTCAGCCTTGTAGCAGAAGGAAGGCGCCCCCATCCCTTCAGTAAACCATTGCACCCAGGGCAGCCGCCCCTCCCGCCCACCCCTTGTCCCAGCTCTGGGAGGGAATAAAGGTCAGAGAGTTAGAGAGGATAGCTGTAAGTTGAAGTGGAACTTCTCTCCCAGTCATTATGGACTATTTGTAATCCTTCTGCTGCTTCCATTAGTAAATAGATAGGAAGGTATATCTACTTACTTCCTGGTTTTTGGCCTAGGGAAATGATGTCATACATCCAAGTAGTCTTCAGGAGGAGTTTACTCAGCTAAGCACACCCTACTGCCTGCACGCCTGAGCTAAGGGAAGATGGATTACAGGAAATAATTGTTACATGCCCTATCTGCCCTTACTCAAGATGGCTGTGGCCAGAAATGCTAGTGGGGGGTGGTTTCTAAGTGATTTCTCTGCAAAAAAAACATGGAGACATGGATGGATGGGGGAGACATGGATGAATGGGGGAGA
>NW_028318971.1:550000-597500 GCF_062004578.1 Staurois parvus
TAGATAGATAGATAGATAGATAGATAATAGATAGATAGATAGATAGATAGATAGATAGATAGATAGATAGATAATAGATAGATAGATAATAGATAGATAGATAATAGATAGATAGATAATAGATAGATAGATAGATAGATAGATAGATAATAGATAGATAGATAATAGATAGATAGATAGATAATAGATAGATAGATAGATAGATAGATAGATAGATAGATAGATAGATAGATAGATAGATAATAGATAGATAGATAATAGATAGATAGATAATAGATAGATAGATAGATAGATAGATAGATAGATAGATAGATAGATAGATAATAGATAGATAATAGATAGATAGATAGATAATAGATAGATAATAGATAGATAGATAGATAATAGATAGATAGATAGATAGATAGATAATAGATAGATAATAGATAGATAGATAATAGATAATAGATAGATAATAGATAGATAGATAGATAATAGATAGATAATAGATAGATAGATAATAGATAATAGATAGATAGATAGATAGATAGATAGATAGATAGATAGATAATAGATAGATAATAGATAGATAGATAGATAGATAGATAGATAATAGATAGATAGATAGATAATAGATAGATAGATAATAGATAGATAATAGATAGATAGATAGATAATAGATAGATAATAGATAGATAGATAATAGATAGATAGATAGATAGATAGATAGATAATAGATAGATAATAGATAGATAATAGATAGATAATAGATAGATAATAGATACTGTTAGCAGCTAGAATAGCTATTAGCAATAATCGCACGTAAGATTCAACAGGCTGGTTGTACCCACGTTGATTGCTCGATCACCTTGGGTGCATTCAGCCTGCCCATACATGGTTCAAATCTTGGCCAGTCCCTGCTGAACCAGCCAACATTCAGACCATCTGTGGCCGGCTTTAGTTAACTCCCCTTGATTAGATATTGGAGCTGAACAATGACCACAACCCTGGACGGGCACAGCAGCCGGGAAGATCTGCCTGTCTATAGCCAACCGTATGATGTGAAATCCTCTATTATAGTGACATTGCCTACCCATCATATGGTTAGCCTTAATGTTTGTACAGTCACTTAATGCCCCTCCCCAATGAATTAATTGGGGGGGGGCAATGGAAAAAATGGCCTTTATGTTGGTGGTCAATAGAATGTTATCCTTATGGACAACCAAAAGGATCATTGGTGTCATGCTGGTGGCGTTGTCAAATGTTGTTGGTTCTGGATCAATGCAAGCACCTCTAGATGGCAGGTCAATCAACCATAGCCTGAGGAACCTCTAGATGGCAGGTCAATCAGCCACAGCCTGAGGAACCTCTAGATGGCAGGTCAATCAGCCACAGCCTGAGGAACCTCTAGATGGCAGGTCAATCAGCCACAGCCTGAGAAACCTCTGGATGGCAGGTCAATCAGCCACAGCCCGAGGAACCTCTAGATGGCGAGTCAATCAGCCACAGACTGAGGAACCTCTAGATGGCAGGTCAATCAGCCACAGCCCAAGGAACCTCTAGATGGCAGGTCAATCAGCCACAGCCCGAGGAACCTCTAGATGGCAGGTCAATCAGCCACAGCCTGAGTAACCTCTAGATGGCAGGTCAATCACCCACAGCCTGAGGAACCTCTAGATGGCAGGTCAATCAGCCACAGCCTGAGGAACCTCTAGATGGCAGGTCAATCAGCCATAGCCCGAGGAACCTCTAGATGGCAGATCAATCAGCCACAGCCCGAGGAACCTCTAGATGGCAGGTCAATCAGCCACAGCCTGAGGAACCTCTAGATGGCAGGTCAATTAGCCACAGCCCGAGGAACCTCTAGATGGCAGGTCAATCAGCCACAGCCCGAGGAACCTCTAGATGGCAGGTCAATCAGCCACAGCCCGAGGAACCTCTAGATGGCAGGTCAATCAGCCACAGCCCGAGGAGCCTCTAGATGGCAGGTCAATCAGCCACAGCCTGAGGAACCTCTAGATGGCAGGTCAATCAGCCACAGCCCGAGGAACCTCTAGATGGCAGGTCAATCAGCCACAGCCTGAGGAACCTCTAGACACACCTGGAAAAACCCAGGTTGAGAAAGGCTGCTCTAGACGAAGGTGCAACCCCCTCCAGCAATGGTCAGAAGGCCACCCTTGCCGACAGCTAAAAAGATCATTGTGTCACGGGTTCATCAAGTGTTGTTGGTCCTGGACACTATGCAGGCATCATCAGATAGGAGGTCAGTTATCCACAAGGAACCCCTAGAAACCACTTGAGAAATGTTGGTTGACAAAGGCTGGTCCAAAGACCAAGGCGAACTATGCTGCAACCCCAATAAATGAGATAGCGTAAGGCTTAGCACCCCCGTTAAATATTCTAGCCAAGCCTTTCTTAACCTTTTTAGTAACCCCTACAATTACTAGAACTAACTCATTGGGGGGGGGGGGGGCGGGGTATCTATGGCAAAAATGGCCCTTACATTGGTGGTCATCAGGGAGAATGCCCCTATGGACATATATATCATGGTTAAAGAATTCAATCATTAGATATCACTTTATCTTTCTATATCTACCTCCTGAAAGCAGAGGATACCACAAGGCAGTTGCCTAGGGCGGCATTTTTCAGGGGGGGGCAGCACTGCCCCTTGGATAAAGGGACAGAAGAAAGGACACACACAGCATGGGGACCTGGTGGGTTCCGAGAGAGTTTCATGACAGTGTATGCACAGCCCGACTCTTGTTCCCAGGGATGTCCGGAGATGTGAAGGTGAGTGTCTTTCTCTCTCGCCATGGGGGATGGTGGCTGCTGTATGGGGGGCAGTGGTAGTAGAAGGCTCCCTCAGGTGGGAGACATGGGCGTTGTTGGTCAATGTCAGGGTCTCTCTGCGGGGGGCGCTGATTTTTGTGTTGCCTAGGGCAGTACAAAACCTAAATACACCATTAAAGGAACAAAAGTGAAGGTGGGGAAGGTCTGTCCCTTCTGTCCTGACCCGGCTCATTATATCCTGTACCGGCTCATCGCAACCTCTAAGGCTTGAAAAATGATTTATTCTGTTGTGTCCGCAAATATCGAATCCGAATATTTTCGATTTGACTAACAAATCCACCCAAAATATCAAAACCGATAACTAATATATAGCAATCTTCCAAAAAAAAAAAACTGCCACATTTTTCGAATCCACCCGGCCCAACAAATATACAAAACAAACGCCGAATATAACAACAATGACGAAAATGAATGGGTTCAACTTGCAGCAAAAAAGGAATTCCTCAGTCAATGAATGCATCCGAAACGAACATTCTCGGCGTCTGATTGATATCCCAGTTCGAAAATGTGATCATTGCATAGTGTTGTATCCGTTTATCTACCTCCACAAAGCAGAAAGGATACACATGCTAGTTGAACTAAATACAGGCGTACCGCGGTTTACGAACGCCCCGGTTAATGTAATTTTCGGTTTACGAATGAAAATCCATTGAAAATAACGCCCCGGTTTACAAATTTTTTTTACAAATTTTTTTTCGCAATACGAAGTGTATGTCGGTGACGATTTTTAAATGCGATTGACGGCTTTTTTTTTCTCTTCACTATAACTCACAGAATTAGCTGTCACTTTCCTCGGAGCTAAAGGAAAACTTTGTTTCTTTTATCTTTGGAAAGAATCTAAAAGGAAACATTGTTTCTTTTAACTCGAGAAAAGAAACTAAAAGGAAACTTTGTTATTTTTAACTCAGGGAAAGAAACTAAAAGGAAACTTTGTTATTTTTAACTCAGGGAAAGAAACTAAAAGGAAACTTTGTTATTTTTAACTCGGGGAAATAAACTAAAAGGAAACTATGTTTCTTTTAACTTGGGAAAATAAACTAAAAGGAAACTTTGTTTCTTTTAACTCGGGAAAGAAACTAAAAGGATACTTTGTTTCTTTTTACTTGAGGAAATAAACTAAAAGGAAACTTTGTTTCTTGTAACTCGGGGAAAGAAACTAAAAGGAAACTTTGTTATTTTTAACTCGGGGAAAGAAACTAAAAGGATACTTTGTTTCTTTTAACTCAGGGAAAGAAACTAAAAGGAAACTTTGTTATTTTTAACTCAGGGAAATAAACTAAAAGGAAACTTTGTTATTTTTAACTCGGGCAAATAAACTAAAAGGAAACTATGTTTCTTTTAACTCGGGAAAATAAACTAAAAGGAAACTTTGTTTCTTTTAACTCTGGGAAATAAACTAAAAGGAAACTTTGTTTCTTTTAATTCGGGGAAATAAACTAAAAGGAAACTTTGTTTCTTTTAACTCGGGGAAATAAAAGGAAACTTTGTTTCTTTTAACTCGGGGAAATAAACTAAAAGGAAACTTTCTTTTAATTCGGGGAAATAAACTAAAAGGAAATTTTGTTTCTTTTAACTCGGGGAAAGAAACTAAAAGGATACTTTGTTTCTTTTAACTCGGGGAAAGAAACTAAAAGGATGCTTTGTTTCTTTTAATTCGGGGAAATAAACTAAAAAGAAACTTTGTTTCTTTTAACTCGTGGAAAGAAACTAAAAGGAAACTTTGTTTCTTTTAACTCGGGGAAAGAAACTAAAAGGATACTTTGTTATTTTTAACACAGGGAAATAAGCTAAAAGGAAACTTTGTTTCTTTTAGCTGTGGAGTAAAGTGACAGCTGAATCTCTGAGCTATAGTGAAGAAAAAAAAAATTACATTTAGAAACCCCACATCTGCAGTACACAGTCTCCTGTATCGGCTAAATATTTCCTATTCAGAATGCCGATAGGGCTATTTTCGAACGATATATTTTGGTGGCCGAAATTTCTGTGCATCTCTAGTTATGCCTTTAAAGTGCACTTTATAAAGAGTTTTGAGCAGATAAAAGATTTTTTTTTTAACTTTTTTTCTGACCTCTGGAACGGATTATTTGGTTTTCAATGCATTCCTATGGGAAACCGCATTTCTGTTTCCGAATTTTTCGCAACGTCCCGGAGAAATTCGTAAACTCGAGGTACGCCTGTAATTATAAGCCCAGGGGCAAAGATATGTCCCTTGTTCTGTTTCGGCTTCGTATATTCCATACCAGCCTTTCCTGATCTTTTAGACCAAAGGAACTACTAAAATAATTTTCAAGTCTTGGGGAATGTTTTACCGAAAAACAACTCATTGGGGGGCAATGGCAAAAATGGCCCTTCTATTGGTGGTCAATGGAAAGATTGCAACATTGGTGATCAGAATGCCACCCTTACAGACAGGTCATTGGTGTCATGCTTTAGGCCTTGCCCACCGGCGTTGGTTGTGGACCTGTGCAGGGCTATCAGATGGGAGGTCACAGCCCAAAGAACCTGTAGACACCCCTGGAGGAACAATGGTTGACCAAGACTGCTCTAGATCAGGGTGTGCTGTGTTGCAGCCTCAATTAGCATGATAGCCTAAGGTTTAGCACCCCCATCGAACATGTTTAACCTCTTCACGCCAGCCGCACGTAAATGTGCGACCTCCCGGTCTGGGCCTTGATGCCGAGCAGCCGCACATTTGTGTGCAATTAACAAAAACATATGTGCTGAGAGCAGTGGCGGACTGACCATTTGGAAACTCGGGCACTGCACGAGGGCCCGGGGTCAGTAAGGGGCCCCATGAGATGCCCTTGGTACCTTTTTCATAGGCTTTTTGAGTGTGGGTAAGGACACAGGGGCCCCATGATCCCCTATTGCCCGGGGGCCCCATGAGGTGTCAGTCCGCCCCTGGCTGAGAGCGCTCCCAGCACACATGTCCGGTACTCACGGAAAGGTCCCGATCTCCTCTTTCGATCGGGACCTTTCCCAACCATGTGACCGCCGTGTCGGCGAATCAAGGCGGTCACATGACTTTAAAACCCCGCCCCGCCTCCTGGCTTCTGAAACCCTTAAAGGGCCGGGAGGCGCCCACGCCAAGGAGTTAACATGATTGAATGAGCTATTAGATATTTGCATTTAATTTCGTAACAAATTTGTTTTTCGGCCAAAAATTTGATTTTTTTTCGGAGATTCGGATGTTTACAAATCTCATAACAACGAATGTCCGAAAAAAGTTAATACTGAAATCAACGAATGCATTTGTTTCATTTAGAAGATGTCACATGATTCGATAGTAGTTTGGGCCCATAGGGAAACAAATTCAATTTTCCAATTCTTTCAATCACTTGGATTTTGAGTAAATTTGTGATTTTATTTATTTATTTATTTCAGGTACTTATATAAAAAAAAAATGAGGAATATATTTAAAAACAAATATTTTTTAAAAATCTTTTTCATATATTTTGTAATAAAAATGCATTTCAACATACAGTGTGTGTATATATATATACACACACACACACACATATATATATATATAATTTAATTATTTCAGGTACTTATATATCGCCGTCAGTTTACGCAGCGCTTTACATATATATTGTACATTCACATCAGTCCCCGCCCCCGAGGAGCGTATAATCTAAGGTCCCTAACTCACATTCATTCATACACATACTAGGGACAATTTAGACAGGAACCTATTAACCTACCAGCATGTCTTTGGAGTGTGGGAGGAAACCGGAGTACCCAGAGGAAACCCACGCAGGCACAGGGAGAACATGCAAACTCCAGGCATGTGGTGCTGTGGTTGGAACAAAAACAACACCTCCTGCTCTCTATGGCCCACAACAAGGGTAGATAGATGGACACGGAAATTGAAGAAATTCACCACCAAAGCATCAAAGATTGTGCGGCTCTAAACAAGGCTGGGGAAGCGAAACAAAAAGCGCACCAACCTTGCGCATTACCTCAGTAAAATGTGATTTTATTGAATTTAAAATATACTCACAAACTGAGAAGTATAACAAGCGTGTAAAATCCTTAGCGAGACTCAAGGAGCCTGAGACCAGTGCAAGTCTTATCACGAGGGAAGAGTCTCAAAGTCAGGCTGACGTGGAGTCGATGGGAGTCCCTTCTTCATCAGAGCTTGTCAATCACCGGGTCCCAGCTGGTGATTACTCACCGGCACCCAGTGATCGCTGAGTAATACCAATGCGGGGAGAGAACTGTATGTAAACAATATAGTTCTCTCCCGTCAGCTCCAGCACACTGCTATGTATGGCTCTGCATGGCTTTGTATGGCTAATCGCCACCATTACTAGTAAAAATAAATGTTCTTTTTGAATTCCAATATCTATACCGCCATTTGTAAATGCTATCATTTTCACATAAACCAATTAATTTACATATATTAGGATTTTTTTTTAGCAAAGACATGGAGCAGAATACATTTTGCCCAAAATTTATGAAGAAATTTGATTTTTTACATTTTTTCTATTGGACTTGTTTAATAGCAAAAAGTCAAATATTTTGTTATTTATTCTCAAAATTGTCTTTTTTGTTTATAGCGCAAAAAATAACAACCGCACATCAAATACCACCGAAAGGAAGCTCTATTTGTGGGGGAAAAAAGAACATACATTTAATTTGGGTGCAGCGTTGCATGACTGCGCAATTGTCAGTCAAAGTAACGCAGCGCCGTAATATTAAAAATGGCCTGCTCAGGAAGGGGGCGAATCCTCAGGAGGGCGAGGGGTTAACTTGATAAACATAATGTATACCCTGTTAGAGAATTAGATATCTATATCATTCTATATCTATGACATTTTCTCTGAAAGCAGAGAGGATACACACAATAAACGTCATAAAATAGGATATGCAATAATAAAAATAAACAGGATATACGCAATATGCAGACGGGCACGGGAATGCCCCTTCATCTGTTCTGACCTGATGGAGTATTATCTAGACAAGCCTTTCTTGACCTCTTTAGGATCCCTCAAAATATCTAGAACCAACTCACTGGGAAGGGGGGGGGGGGGTCAATGGCGAAAACAGCCCTTACATTGGTAGTCATTGGGAAGAATGTCCAACCCCACCCCACCCCACCCAAAGTGGTGGTTACCCCCATTAAACAAGTTAACTTTATATAAAGATTTATACCCTGGTTAGAGAACTGCATTGAGATATCACTGTATCTTTTACTACCTTTCTTTTATTACGTTGCTTTGAGAGAACAGAAAGGATGCACACACTAAAATTCACAAAACAGAAATATATATATATGCGAACGGTCAAAGGTATCCCTTATTCTGTTGTGACCTGGCTTGGTATATTCTAGAGAAGCCTTTCTTAACCCTGTTTAGCAACCCTTAAAATGACCTAAGCCAATTTATTAGTGGGGTCAACGGCAAAAGTGGTCATTGGGGAAGTTGGATCCCATTAAAGTGGTCATTGGAGAAGTTGGATCCCATTAAACTGGTGGCCATTGGGGAAGTTGGAACCCATTAAAGTGGTCATTGGGAAGTTGGATCCCATTAAAGTGGTGGTCATTGGGGAAGTTGGATCCCATTAAACTGGTGGCCATTGGGGAAGTTGGAACCCATTAAAGTGGTCATTGGGAAGTTGGATCCCATTAAAGTGGTGGTCATTGGGGAAGTTGGATCCCATTAAAGTGGTCATTGGGAAGTTGGATCCCATTAAAGTGGTGGTCATTGGAGAAGTTGGATCCCATTAAACTGGTGGCCATTGGGGAAGTTGGAACCCATTAAAGTGGTCATTGGGAAGTTGGATCCCATTAAAGTGGCGGTCATTGGGGAAGTTGGATCCCATTAAAGTGGTGGTCATTGGGGAAGTTGGATCCCATTAAAGTGGTGGTGATTGGGGTAGTTGGATCCCAATAAAGTTGTGGTCATTGAGGAAGTTGGATCCCATTAAAGTGGACATTGGGGAAGTTGGATCCCATTGAAGTGGTGGTCATTGGGGAAGTTGGATCCCATTAAAGTTGTGGTCATTGGGGAAGTTGGATCCCATTAAAGTGGTGGTCATTGGGGAAGTTGGAACCCATTAAACTGGTGGTCATTGGGGAAGTTGGATCCCATTAAAGTTGTGGTCATTGGGGAAGTTGGATCCCATTAAAGTGGTGGTCATTGGGGAAGTTGGAACCCATTAAAGTGGTGGTCATTGGGGAAGTTGGATCCCATTAAAGTTGTGGTCATTGGGGAAGTTGGATCCCATTAAAGTTGTGGTCATTGGGGAAGTTGGATCCCAATAAAGTTGTGGTCATTGGGGAAGTTGGATTCCATTAAAGTGCTGGTCAGTCGGAAAGTTGGATCCCATTAAAGTGGTGGTCATTGGTGAAGTATGATCCCATTAAATTGGTGGTCATTTGGAAAGTAGGACCCCATTAAGGTTGTGGTCATTGGTGAAGTTGGACCCCATTAAAGTTATGGTCATTGGTGAAGTATGACCCCATTAAGGTGTTGTTCATCCCCATAAAACATGTTTACCTTTATACAATGATTTATACTCTGGTTGGGGAATCATATTGAGATGTCACTGTAACTTTTTCTATCTTACATTTGCGAGAGAGAGCAGAGAGGATACACACATTAAATTACAATAAATGATATATGTGAATGGGCAATCCCTTATTCTGTTTTTACCTGGTTTGGTACATTCTAGACAAGTAGTTCTGAACCTTTTTAGGAACCCCTAAATCTCCCAAAACCAATTTATTAGGGAGTTCAAAGGCAAAAATGGCCCTTATATTGGAGGTCATTGGGAAGTATGACCCCATTAAAGTAGTTGTTATTGACAGATTAAAGTGGTGGTCATCCCCATAAAACATGTTTAACTATATAAAATGATTTATATCCCGGTTAGAGAATTAGATTGAGATGTCACTGTATCTTTCTATATCTATTACCTTTGCTTCAAGAGAACTGAGAGGATACACACACTAAATTGCCAAAAATAGTTATATGTGAATGGGCTAAGCTATGTTCCTTTTTAATTTTTGACCTGATTAAGTATTATCTAGAATTTTTCTAACTTATCTATCTTTCTTAACCTTTTTAAACACTGAAAAAAGTTTCCAGTATCAGTGAATCCCTGCTGACAGTTACTATATCTACAACTCATGGTACATTAGTGTGATCGGCAGTGGGAAGAATGCCCCTTACATTGGGGGTCAGTGGGAAGAATGCCCCTTACATTGGGGGTCAGTGGGAAGAATGTCCCTTACATTGGTGGTCAGTGGGAAGAATGTCCCTTACATTGGGGGTCAGTGGGAAGAATGCCCCTTACATTGGGGGTCAGTGGGAAGAATGTCCCTTACATTGGGGGTCAGTGGGAAGAATGCCCCTTACATTGGGGGTCAGTGGGAAGAATGTCCCTTACATTGGTGGTCAGTGGGAAGAATGTCCCTTACATTGCAGATCAGTGGGAAGAATGTCCCTTACATTGGGGTCAGTGGGAAGAATGTCCCTTACATTGGTGGTCAGTGGGAAGAATGTCCCTTACATTGGGGGTCAGTGGGAAGAATGTCCCTTACATTGGTGGTCAGTGGGAAGAATGTCTCTGACAATGGGGGGTCAGTGGGAAGAATGTCCCTTACATTGGTGGTCAGTGGGAAGAATGTCCCTTACATTGGTGGTCAGTGGGAAGAATGTCCCTTACATTGGTGGTCAGTGGGAAGAATGTCCCTTACATTGGGGGTCAGTGGGAAGAATGTCCCTTACATTGGGGTCAGTGGGAACAATGTCCCTTACATTGGGGATCAGTGGGAAGAATGTCCCTTACATTGGGGATCAGTGGGAAGAATGTCCCTTACATTGGGGGTCAGTGGGAAGAATGTCCCTTACATTGGGGTCAATGGGAAGAATGTCCCTTACATTGGTGGTCAGTGGGAAGAATGTCCCTTACATTGGGGGTCAGTGGGAAGAATGTCCCTTACATTGGAGGTCAGTGGGAAGAATGTCCCTTACATTGGGGGTCAGTGGGAAGAATGTCCCTTACATTGGGGGTCAGTGGGAAGAATATCCCTTACATTGGGGGTCAGTGGGAAGAATATCCCTTACATTGGGGGTCAGTGGGAAGAATGCCCCTTACATTGGAGGTCAGTGGGAAGAATGTCCCTTGCATTGGGGGTCAGTGGGAAGAATGTCCCTTACATTGGGGGTCAGTAGGAAGAATGTCCCTTACATTGGGAGTCAGTGGGAAGAATGTCCCTTACATTGGTGGTCAGTGGGAAGAATGTCCCTTACATTGGGGGTCAGTAGGAAGAATGTCCCTTACATTGGTGGTCAGTGGGAAGAATGTCCCTTACATTGGGGGTCAGTGGGAAGAACATCCCTTACATTGGGGGTCAGTGGGACGAATGTCCCTTACATTGGTGGTCAGTGGTAAGAACATGCCTTACATTGGGGTTAGTGGGAAGAACGTCCCTTACATTGGGGTTAGTGGGAAGAACGTCCCTTACATTAGCGGTCAGTGGGAAGAATATCCCTTACATTGGGGGGTCAGTGGGAAGAATGTCCTTACAATGGGGGTCAGTGGGATGAATGGCCCTTACATTGGTGGTCAGTGGGAAGAATGTCTCTTACAATGGGGGGTCAGTGGGAAGAATGTCCCGTACATTGGTGGTCAGTGGGAAGAATGTCCCTTACATTGGGGGTCAGTGGGAAGAATGTCCCTTACATTGGGGGTCAGTGGGAAGAATGTCCCTTACATTGGGGATCAGTGGGAAGAATGTCCCTTACATTGGGGGTCAGTGGGAAGAATGTCCCTTACATTGGGGGTCAGTGGGAAGAATGTCCCTTACATTGGGGTCAGTGGGAAGAATGTCCCTTACATTGGTGGTCAGTGGGAAGAATGTCCCTTACATTGGGGGTCTGTGGGAAGAATGCCCCTTACATTGGAGGTCAGTGGGAAGAATGTCCCTTATATTGGGGGTCAGTGGGAAGAATGTCCCTTACATTGGGGGTCAGTGGGAAGAATATCCCTTACATTGGGGGTCAGTGGGAAGAATATCCCTTACATTGGGGGTCAGTGGGAAGAATATCCCTTACATTGGGGGTCAGTGGGAAGAATATCCCTTACATTGGGGGTCAGTGGGAAGAATGCCCCTTACATTGGAGGTCAGTGGGAAGAATGTCCCTTACATTGGGGGTCAGTGGGAAGAATGTCCTTACATTGGGGGTCAGTGGGATGAATGTCCCTTACATTGGTGGTCAGTGGGAAGAATGTCTCTTACAATGGGGGGTCAGTGGGAAGAATGTCCCGTACATTGGTGGTCAGTGGGAAGAATGTCCCTTACATTGGTGGTCAGTGGGAAGAATGTCCCTTACATTGGGGGTCAGTGGGAAGAATGTCCCTTACATTGGGGATCAGTGGGAAGAATGTCCCTTACATTGGGGGTCAGTGGGAAGAATGTCCCTTACATTGGGGGTCAGTGGGAAGAATGTCCCTTACATTGGGGGTCAGTGGGAAGAATATCCCTTACATTGTGGGGTCAGTGGGAAGAATGCTCCTTACATTGGTGGTCAGTGGGAAGAATGTCCCTTACATTGGGGGTCAGTGGGAAGAATGCCCCTTACATTGGAGGTCAGTGGGAAGAATGTCCCTTACATTGGGGGTCAGTGGGAAGAATGTCCCTTGCATTGGGGGTCAGTGGGAAGAATGTCCCTTACATTGGTGGTCAGTGGGAAGAATGTCTCTTACATTGGTGGTCAGTGGGAAGAATGTCTCTTACATTGGGGGTCAGTGGGAAGAATGTCCCTTACATTGGTGGTCAGTGGTCAGAATGTCCCTTACATTGGTGGTCAGTGGGAAGAATGTCCCTTACATTGGTGGTCAGTGGGAAGAATGTCCCTTACATTGGTGGTCAGTGGGAAGAATGTCCCTTACATTGGTGGTCATTGGGAAGAATGTCCCTTACATGGGTGGTTATTGGGAAGAATGTCCCTTACATTGGTGGTCAGTGGGAAGAATGTTCCTTACATTGGGGGTCGGTGGGAAGAATGTCCCTTACATTGGTGGTCAGTGGGAAGAATGTCCCTTACATTGGTGATCAGTGGGAAGAATGTCCCTTACATTGGGGGTCAGTGGGAAGAATGTCCCTTACATTGGGGGTCAGTGGGAAGAATGTCCCTTACATTGGAGGTCAGTGGGAAGAATGTCCCTTACATTGGTGGTCAGTGGGAAGAATATTCCTTGCATTGGGGGTCAGTGGGAAGAATGTCCCTTACATTGGTGGTCATTGGGAAGAATGTCCCTTACATTGGGGGTCAGTGGGAAGAATCCCCCTTCCAGATACCTCCTAACCCTCTTGTATTGAATTGTATTGTTGCAGTACTGTCTCCCTTATACTGTAAATTGTTAGCGCAATATAAATCCTGTATAATAATGATAATAGCTAAAAAGATCATTTACTTCAATGGTTACTTATCTGAGATGTCAAAATCCGATCATTACTTAAGGAACCCCTGGCAACCCTCGGAATCCACAGAACCCTGAATGAGAAAGGCTGATCTAGAAATTTTCTTCAAAACTGAAACAATTGAGTACTGTCCGTGATACTTTTGTTATTTGCACTAATATACAATTTTCAAAACTGAAAAAACCCAATAAAAAGCAGACCCGTCCCTAACTGTCATCACAGAATGTATAGTTAAATTGTAATAATTGAAGCCCAGACCATTTCTCCCACAAATACATGAATCTGGCTCACAATGCACATCTCTGAAGAATTACGAAGGGTGTAAAGTTACCTGGTGGCTGAGTAACTTGCTTGCTGCCAAACTGCACGGTGATGCACAGGTCGTTATCGATGGGGAACTTGTTACAATTCAGCATCTCCGGCCAAGGAAAACCGTAGGACTCCATAACCGGCGCACAGCTGTCACGCACCACCTCACACAGCGATCGGCACGGGTAAATGGGTCTCTCCAGACAAATCGGTGCGAAGAGCGAGCACAGGAAAAGTTGCGTGTCTCTGTGGCACCTCTTGGCTAGCAACGGTACCCAACTGCTGGCTTGCTGCTTCACCTCGGGCATGGTCTCGTGGTCGAGCAAATTGGGTAGCCTCATTTTCTTGTAGCCGACATTGTGGCAGAGGCTGAGATCTTGGGGAATGTCCACGCACTGGCTCTGTTTGGTGTAAAAGCGTCCGTTCTGGAAATTGTCCGACTGCCAGCTGTAGTAATCGTATTCTTCAGCCGAGCTCCAAAGAACGAACCCAACTAGTAAAGAGTTCATGCAAGCCACAATATTCCATTGGAAATGCATGACTGCACTGACGTTGGCTGTAGAACCTTCAAATACTGCGCCAATGCCGGCTGTAGAACCTTCAGATACTGCACCGACGCCGGCTGTAGAACCTTCAGATACTGCACCGACGCCGGCTGTAGAACCTTCAGATACTGCGCCAACGCCGGCTGTAGAACCTTCAGATACTGCACCGACGCCGGCTGTAGAACCTTCAGATACTGCACCGACGCCGGCTGTAGAACCTTCAGATACTGCGCCAACACCGGCTGTAGAACCTTCAGATACTGCACCGACGCCGGCTGTACACCTGCAGATACTGCACCGACGCCGGCTGTAGAACCTGCAGATACTGCACCAATGCTGGCTCCAGAACCTTCAGATACTGCACCGACACCGGCTGTAGAACCTTCAGATACTGCACCGACGCCGGCTGTAGAACCTTCAGATACTGCGCCAACGCCGGCTGTAGAACCTTCAGATACTGCACCGACGCTGGCTCCAGAACCTTCAGATACTGCACCGACGCCGGCTGTAGAGCCTTCAGATACTGGACCGACGCCGGCTGTAGAACCTTCAGATACTTCACCGACGCCGGCTGTAGAGCCTTCAGATCCTGCACCGACGTCGGCTGTAGAACCTTCAGATACTGCACCGACGCCGGCTGTAGAACCTTCAGATACTGCACCGACGCCGGCTGTAGAACCTTCAGATACTGCACCGACGACGGCTGAAGAACCTTCAGATGATATTTATAAATAGGCTCAGGGGTGCTTCTACCTTTTTTTTTTTTGTTGAAATGAAGAAATGGGTCCAAAACGGTGAAATCTTGACCCTCCTTGTATGGGTTAAAGTACGACTCAAAAAACTATTTTTTTTCCTGGTTCCCCTGGTTGTGTCACTCTCCTTTTCACTCTCCCCAGGTCTTCTGCAGCTGCAAGTACAGACAGCTGGAGTTTGTATGCTGCACAAGAAGTGAATTAAAAGTCTGTGCTTGTTTGCTTCCAAACTCCTTACCCCGTCCAGGGAATCTTAGCACCACCCACCTCTAATCTTTTAAGTGAGCCCTGAAGGATTAGCCAGCAGCCTGTCTACAGTGGCCAAGCCTCCGCCTGCTGCTTGGACTGAGAAGCCGGATTCTGTGGATGTGACAATCCCCAAAGTTTTCCTTCTGTTCACTCAAGCAGTCTTGTGTAACAAAAGGCTTACATGTTCCAGTTACTTTCACCTCCAAGCGTGCTCCTCCATGCTTCTGCTAATGGGCTGCTGTGGATGGCACGCTGCGCAGAGCCGGCCCTATGTATACTGGGGGTAGGAATTCACATTCAAGGAGGGCCGGATGGTAATATGTTCTCCTGCCATGGCTCTGAATCTCAGGTTTGTGGAACGACTCAATCCTAGTATATATGTAGTCATTTTATGAAAAAAAAATAAGTCATCTGCAATTTCCATATCGTTTTAATAATATGTATTGTCAATTTTCAGTGTGCCCACTTACATCACATGACCTCCATCAGAGTGCCTTACATTGGGTGTCCCCATCAT
Organism: Staurois parvus; assembly: GCF_062004578.1. Classification (NCBI taxonomy): domain Eukaryota; kingdom Metazoa; phylum Chordata; class Amphibia; order Anura; family Ranidae; genus Staurois; species Staurois parvus. The sequence continues at coordinate 565,637 of NW_028318971.1, forward strand.
ACTGCCCCCCTTCCATCATGTGTCCCCATCACACTGCCCCCTTTACATCAGGTGTCCCCATCATACTGGCCCCCTACACCAAGGGTCCCCATCAGTGTGCCTCCTTACATCAGGTGTCCCCATTACACTGGCCCCCTACACCAAGTGTTCCCATCACAATGACCCTTACATCAGGTGTTGCAATCACAGTTCTCCTTTTTACCAGGTGTCTCATCATAGTGCCCTTTTATATCAGGTGCCCCATTGAATTACCGTCTTTCATCAGGTGTTCCCAACGGAGTGCCCCCTTACATCAGGTGTCCCTATCAGAGTGCCCCCCTACATCAGACGTCCCCATCATACTGCTCCCTACATTAGGTGTACCCATCACACTGCCCCCTTACATCAGGTGTCACCATCATACTGCTCCCCTACACCAGGTGTCCCCATTTTACTGGCTCCCTACACCAAGTGTCCCCATCACAGTGCCCCTTACATCAGGTGTTCCAATCACAGTGCTCCTTTTTACCTCCTTTTATATCAGGTGCCCCATTGAAGTACCGCCTTACATCAGATGTTCCCATTGGAGTGCCCACTTACATCAGTTGTCCCTATCAGAGTGCCCCCTTACATCAGTTGTTCCCATCTGAGTGCCCCCTTACACCAGGTGTCCCCATCAGAGTGCCCCCTTATATCAGGTATCCCCATCGGTGTGCCCCCTTACAACAGGTGCCCTTTCAGAGTGCCCCCTTACATCAGTTGTTGCCATCTGAGTGCCCCCTTACATCAGGTGTCCCCTTCGGTGTGCCCCCTTACAACAGGTGCCCTATCAGAGTGCCCCCTTACATCAGTTGTTCCCATCTGAGTGCCCCCTTACATCAGGTGTCCCCATCGGTGTGCCCCCTTACAACAGGTGCCCTATCAGAGTGCCCCCTTACATCAAGTGTCCCCATCAGAGTGCCCCCTTATATCAAGTGTCCCCATCATAGTGTCTCCAAACATCAGGTTCCCCCATCACAGTGCCTCCTTATAGTGTCCCCATCTGAGTACCTTCTCACATTAAGTGCCTCATTGGAGTCCATTGTCTGAAGGAATGATGCACCCAGTGAGATCATCTTCTGATATTCTTTGTAGCACAAAGATGGTGTTGAGCTCCTGAGGTGCTCTTGGGGATCTCCTGAGTACAATGCGTTGGGGTGGCCTCTGCTGGTTGGACAAAGTCAAAGTTTTTTTAATATGTAAACAAGTGGTATGGATATACTCTGTACATAGAAGATATTAGGGATCTTATGTCAGCATTGATATTGTTACATAATTTTATGGTGGAATATGGCTTCCATTTATCAATATCCTGAAGATGTGGCTCCGCACGATGCGTAGAGACTCCACAAATCCTGCCTCCATATGATCCAGCTGTGACAGAGACATAAAGGGTGACTATGCCTATATATGACCAATGTGCATAGATACCTGAGGAGCAGGATTCTTCCCACTGACCCCCAATGTAGGGGACATTCTTCCCACTGACCCCCAATGTAGGGGACATTCTTCCCACTGACCCCCAATGTAGGGGACATTCTTCCCACTGACCCCCAATGTAGGGGACATTCTTCCCACTGACCCCCAATGTAGGGGACATTCTTCCCACTGACCCCCCAATGTAAGGGACATTCTTCCCACTGACCACCAATGTAAGGGACATTCTTCCCACTGATCACCAATGTAAGAGACATTCTTCCCACTGACCACCAATGTTAGGGACATTCTTCCCACTGACCCCCAATGTAAGGGCCATTCTTCCCACTGACCCCCAATGTAAGGGACATTCTTCCCACTGACCCCCAATGTAAGGGACATTCTTCCCACTGACCCCCAATGTAAGGGACATTCTTCCCACTGACCCCCAATGTAAGGGACATTCTTCCCACTGATCACCAATGTAAGGGACATTCTTCCCACTGACCCCCAATGTAAGGGACATTCTTCCCACTGATCACCAATGTCAGGAGCATTCTTCCAACTGACCACCAATGTAAGGGACATTCTTCCCACTGACCCCCAACGTAAGGGAGATTCTTCCCACTGGCCCCCAATGTAAGGAACATTCTTCCCACTGACCACCAATGTAAGGGACATTCTTCCCACTGACCCCCAATGTAAGGGACATTCTTCCCACTGATCACCAATGTAAGGGACATTCTTCCCACCGATCTCCAATGTAAGGGACATTCTTCCCACTGACCACCAATGTAAGGGACATTCTTCCCACTGACCCCCAATGTAAGGGACATTCTTCCCACTGACCCCCAATGTAAGAGACATTCTTCCCACTGACCCCCAATGTAAGGGACATTCTTCCCACTGACCCCCAATGTAAGGGACATTCTTCCCACTGACCCCCAATGTAAGGGACATTCTTCCCACTGACCCCCAATGTAAGGGACATTCTTCCCACTGACCCCCAATGTAAGGGACATTCTTCCCACTGATCACCAATGTAAGGGACATTCTTCCCACTGACCCCCCAATGTAAGGGACATTCTTCCCACTGACCCCCAATGTAAGGGACATTCTTCCCACTGACCACCAATGTAAGGGACATTCTTCCCACTGACCACCAATGTAAGGGACATTCTTCCCACTGACCCCCAATGTAAGGGACATTCTTCCCACTGACCCCCAATGTAAGGGACATTCTTCCCACTGACCATCGTGCTTGTAATCAGTGAACTGTAGATACAGTAATTAGTAGTAGGGGTTCTGTGGGACCAGCAAGTTACCTGAAGGGTATCTCCATGTTGTAAGGGTTTAGAAGGACTGTTGTAGATAGTGGAGGAAGGATCAGGATGATGAGTCTGCAGCGCACATTCCATACAGTTATCAGTGTAGTTCCCCATGTACATGAAAGGACAGGTCCTCCTTCAGTCGGGTAATATTATGTTTATCGAGGTTGGCTAGGTGCGCAGTCTTCTAATCTTGAACTTTACTCTTTGGGAGTCATATTTCTCTTCCTGAAAATGTCACAGTTCTCTAAAATAAACACCTTCAGGTTTTCCTGCATCTCCTGCCATCATCCTGGAGGGAGCTCAAAGTTACGGGTGGACGTTTGTTTTCACTCGGATCGCAGCAGCTGTCTCCACTGTGCAATGATTAGCAGAATGAACTAAGTAACACAAATAGAACCCTCTGTAAAGGTTCTGCACATGGACAACCTGTGTGCTAGACATACTTCATAGCGGCGGCAGAATGGGGACCTTTGGCTTGAAGAGTAAACACAACCAGCTAGACCTTCTATTACCATGTAAAGTGTGCCATAATCCACAATGACTGGTGGCAGGGGCGTATCTACCACAAGGCAAACAAGGCACTTGCCTAGGGTGGCATTTTTCAGGGGCAGCACCTCCCCCCAGAAGAAGGGATGAAAGAAGGGACACGGGAACCAGGTGGGATCCGAGAGAGGCTGTGGGCTGCTTGATGGTGTATGTAGAGCCTGACTCTTGTTCCCAGGGATGTCCAGAGCTGTGAAGATGAGTGTCTTTCTCTCTATTGCCGGAAAGGGGGGGATAGTGGAAGATTCTCCCAGGTGGGGGGCAGGGGTGTTTTTGGTCAATATCAGGCTCTCTCCATGGGAGGGGGAAGGGGGGTGGTGTTGGTTCATGTCCGTGGGGGCAGATGATCTTTGTGTTGCCTAGGGCAGGTGGGGGGCAGGGGTGTTGTTGGTCAATATCAGGCTCTCTCCATGGGAGGGGGAAGGGGGGGTGGTGTTGGTTCATGTCCGTGGGGGCAGATGATCTTTGTGTTGCCTAGGGCAGCACAAAACCTATATACGTACACCACTGACTGCTGGGCATAGTGAATGGTGGGTGCTCCTATTGTGACACCTTTTTACGTCTTCCAGCCTCACCGTCCTTTGCCCTTCTTGGCATTCGATCACATGGCCGTTCAGAGTCACATAGGAAGTTGACATTGGAAGACTTTTTCTGTGAAGCAGATCGAAACAGAGAGCAGGTAGCCATGTGATGCCCACCATGTGTCACTGACTGCCGGACCTGCATTGGCCAAAAATATCTGATCAGTAAAGTAACTCCATCCAGATCTACCAGCCCAGCATATCATTATTAATACTGGCCCAGGGGGCAAATACCCTCCAGCCCAGCGCTCCCCTGCAACATAGGATATATTGTATATGTAACTCCCTCTAGATCTAGCTAGATAGGATTTTTAGGTAGTCAGAGGCTGAGTACCTGCCTGGAATGAGTCAGCCTGGGCGTGATGTAGTGAGTTCACCTCAGGACAGGCTGTGAGGCTCTAACAGATCAGAAGCCCTCCCACCTTTCTAGAGAGTGGAGAACTTTCTGGAACAGGGGAGGAGGAGGGGAGGAGGTCCAGATCTGCATGTTTGAGGGATCCTGCATGGTGACCAATGCAACCCTCAAATATCACAAAGCCTGAAAGCTAATAGGCAGTGTTGGGTGGAATATGGAGTGAGGAAGGCTGGAGTGTGGCGCCTGGGAGGGGGCCTCAGGGAGGGGGCTTACCTACAGGCAGCTTGCTGGAAAAGAGCATCTCCACTGTACCACCGTCTCCTGGGGAGGACATCCTGAGCAGCAGGGAAGGAGCCAGCCCAGAGGAAGGCCTGAAATGAAAGCAGCCACAAATGCACTAAGCTAATAGGAGAGGGCAGTATGAGTACTCTTACACCCCCTGGACCGGGGAGAGGGCATTCAGGTGAAAGACCCAACTAGCTTCTCCTCCGGGACTGCTTGTGCTAAATTGGCAGCTTCTGGGCCCCCTTGGCCAGGGATACCCTCAGGCAGTTGGGTGAAGAGGAGGAATCACCCAGTGTCTGAGGAGGTACACCAAAGAGCTTTTTAGTGCTCTCTGATGAAGAGACTGTTACTATCCGCATTTTGTACATAGTTGCTAAGGAGTTGTCAAGTTCTGCAGTTCCTTGGGCATCCCATATACCCCTAGACCCCATCCAAGTTCTTAACCCCTTAATAAAAATCACAAAACCAAGCTCAAGGACTGCTCTTTAACTCCTGTGTGGAAAATGCGTGTTGCCTAGCCGTGCATAGCTTAGGAGGACCCAAAACTCAGCGACTCCCAAGGGGGTAGTTCTACATATACAGTGTCCTCTCCACTGGTGTACCACTCTACTCAACATTTGACGTGATGGGATTTTGTAGGCACAAGAAATACATTTTTTGTGCCTCTAAAATCCCATCAGGTCAAATGTTGAGTAGAGTGGTGCTTTAATAGGGATGTGGCACAGTTTTGGGCCATCTATATTTATCTCTGCTGGTGTAGTTGGAGGTGAAACTGGATTTGCACCACCATACACATCTATTGGAATCGCACCATTGTCTCTGATTTTCAAAATGCAAAATGTGTCCTCAACAGAAGTGATGGGATCATTTGGGGATCCTCTTCAGAAAATAGTGAGAATCAGGGGCGGACTGACCATTTGGAAACTCGGGGCACTGCCTGAGGACCCGGGGTCAGTAGGGGGCCCCATGAGATGCCCCTGGTACCTTTTTCATAGGCTTTTTTGAGTTTTGGCAAGGACACAGGGGCCCCATGATCCCCTATTGCCCGGGGGCCCCATGAGTTGTCAGTCCGCCCCTGGTGAGAATGTTACCAACCAGCTTCAGATCAATGACATCACATTCTCCGCACACATGACTGTAAAATGTAAATCTGATGAAAACGAATGTTTGTCCATTTATTTGAAAGTGGTTCTCTGCTAAACTTCAGGGGATTTGCTGCATCCAGTCATCATGAAGATGCTTGGCTTGAAAATCCATTGTCATAGTTGCTCCATTCCCATAGGCCCCACAGCAAGTAATTAGGGGGTTGTTTTGCAGGCCATTGGTTAGAGACCCGGGATATATGGAATAGAGTAAGTTGGATGGGCCCAAACAAAAGTTGTTGGTTATAGGCCTAGTATCAAACGATTGAGGAAAGTTTGGCGTATCCATTGAGGTCAATGAGTTCACTACTTGGTTACAATTGCCTTAAGGCTCTGGAGTTCTGAATTGACTACACTAGGGACCCTAGCTGCATGGAGTATGTATGTTATATTGGTGCAGAGTTCCTTTACAATTCTTGGAGTATAAGTGTCCATTGGTATGTGTGGAGGGAACTGCAAACTTCTTTATCCGCAGGGATAGATGTGCATGGGTCTGTGTGCTCACTGATGATCCGGGATTGTCGGCTTGCTTTACAACTTACCTTTTTGTGGAGCGGGTCCAGTGTCACCTCGTGCGGTCGGTGTCACCCAGTGCGGGCCGCACCCCCCGCACCTGCCTCAGGACGCCACTGCTCAGAGCAATAGATGAAGGTGTAATGCCACCAAATTTTTGTTTTTTGCGTTAATGCGCGAGGAGAGTGCGTCCTGTTTTGTTTGTTTTCTGCTAGAATCAAGATTCCCCGATCTATCACGGGTGGCACCTCAGCCAGGGCACTATTCCATTCTGAGTGCCGCATGAGGGATTTGGTTTCTGGTTACTGTTGAAGTCAAGATGGCACGCCTGATTGAGAAAAGTTTTAAAACACAGAATAGCCGAACAAGTCTGACATAAATCTGATCCTTCCAAATCCATGGCCATCGCTCACCTGTTGGCTGTTGCGTAGTGTGGATGGCGGGTGTTGGAGGGTTACTGGAATTTCACATATTGTATTGTAAAACCTTTTCCCTTAGACCCTTTATATTATCTTGTTGATAGGCAGCATGGTGGATGAATACAATGGAAGTATTAATCCGGATTATACAAGGAGAGAAACATTCACTGATGGTTAAATATCAAACCAATCAATGGAGATGTGATCAGTGAAACTCATAGAATGGCCAATTCGCACTTTCCCCGTTCATTACAATTCGCACTTTCCCCGTTCATTACAATTCGCACTTTCCCCGTTCATTACAATTCACACTTTCCTTGTTGATTAGAATTGAGGATAACCCAATCAGCTGGGCTGGAGGTGGACTTCTCTTCAGATGTAGAAATGTTTTTAAGAAACAATCAGATTAAAGCTTAGTATGGCCAATCTGAGTTCTAAAGCCCCTCTCCAGACAAAGCTTGGACTTTAGTTGTTTAAAAGATTCCCCCAAAAAATAATGGAGCTGCTGACTTATGGACACTTACCTGTCTGAGGATCCAGTGATGTCCCCACCCAAGCCGATTCCTCCAGATTTCTCCATATTCCTCAGGAGCCGACATCTTAAGTAAGAGAAACTGGCAGTCGGTATTCTACTGCGCATGTGCGAAGCACTCTTTGTGAATGGGACAAGAGGAAGGGTGGACGCAGGAGCGGACTGACAACTTATGGGGCCCCTGAGTAATAGTGGATCATGGGGCCCCTGTGTCCTTGCCCACACTCAAAGCACACCCAAAAAAGCCTATAAAAGGTACCAGGGGCATTTCATGGGACCCCCTACTGACCCTGGGCCCTCAGGCAGTGCCCGAGTGCTCGAATGGTCAGTCCGCCCCTGGGTGGACGCCGCTCATACCCGTCCCCAGGAGTCGAACAAAGACGATGTGTTCTAGCTGGCCTCAGCCATCAGTCCAGCCACGCCCTCTACCCACATGGAAGAAAAATATATTTGAAATATATTTTAAAAATATTCTTCCCAAATATATTGACGTATATTTGAAATGCTACAATTTTGGCCGTATTCAATATATTTAACAAAAAAATATATATATATATATATGTGTGTGTGTGTGGGCAGCACAGTGGCTAAATGGTTAGCACTTCTGCCTGGCAGTACTCAGGTCGTTGGTTCGAATCCCAGCCCTGGCCCCACCTGCCTGGAATTTGCATGTTCTCCCTGTGCCTGGTTTCCTCTGGGTACTCTGGTTTCCTCCCACACTCCAAAGACATGCTGGTAGGTGAATTGAATCCTATCTAAATTGTCCCTAGTATGTGTATGTATGAATGTGATTTAGGACCTGAGATTGTACGCTCCTCGGGGGCGGGGACTGATGTGAATGTACAATATATATGTAAAGCGCTGCGTAAATTGACGGCGCTATATAAGTACCTGAAATAAATAAATAATTATATATATATATCTATATATCTGTGTGTGTATATATATATATATATATATATATACACTGTATGTTGAAATGTGTTTTTATTACAAAATATATGAAAAAGATTTTTAAAAATATATATTTTTTTTAAATATATTCCTCAGATGATTTTTTTTTAACATATAAAAAAGTAATTTTACATATTTTGACATATAATTTGTAAATGCATTCCAAAAATGTAGATTTGTATTTTCAAAGACACGCAGTATATTTAAAATGTATTTTTACAAATATTTTTCATATATTTTGAAAAAAAAATGCATTTTAACATACAGTGTATATATATATATTTATTGAAATATATTTTGAAATATATCGAATACGGCCAAAATTGTAGCATTTCAAATACATGTCAATATATTTTGGAAGAATATTTTTAAAATATATTTCAAATATATTTTTCTTCCATGTGGGGACAGGCTACAAACAGACTTGTGAATGGGTCACAGTCTTCTGGGACCTTTAATGTGCGGGGGCCGAACTTCCGGCTCTGATCAACATGGCGCATCTGTCCGGAAGTGGGAGTGGTTATCTGTCAAAACCAGGCACCCCCCAAAAAAAAGTGCTAAATGTGGCGGGGGGGGGGGGGGGGATGCAGACAAGTGGAACTTCCCCTTTTGGGTTAAATTCTGTTTTAAGTGCAATGTTCTCCCTAGAAATTTTTTTTAAGCCTGGGTGGGAAGGGCAGGAAAAGGCAACATCATTTCTATTGTATTGTCCATCAAATAGAAAGGATAAGACAGCGTAGAACAAGGGTGTCATCATCAGCGGGCCGCATCAGCATCATGGTTGCCCTCAAAGGGCCGGTTGTACCTGTAGGACTATATAAATGTATCTACTTTTTATCACATTAACGGATAAGATCACCTTTAGTAACATGTTGCATGTTACACCCATGTACAGGGTGTAACATGTTACTAAAGAATCTGCTGGCACGATGATCTGATCCCCCATTGTGACAGTGGTCAGGCGATCCTCTCCCCTCACCCATTCAAATACAGGGCTCCACCCACACATCCGCATCATTCATTCCCAGAGTTCTGTGATGAATGGACTACAAGTACCATCTGCCTTTGCGGGACATGCATTGTAGGGTCTCAATGAACCGTGAAGTTGCTGCATTTTAGTGTATTGGGAGGCCTATAGGAATCAATCGAAGTGCAGATAATTGGACACGTGGTCAAGAGGCCTTGGTCAATGCATGGATGTTGACATATCTCCACTCCCATTCTTCTTCCAAAGTGTTTTGTTTTAAATGCTGCTTTATGAATTGGTTTACCTCCATGGAGCCAGTCTGTCTAGACCAGGGGTGTCCAAAGTATGGCCCTCCAGCTGTTGAAGTACTACAAGTCCCATCATGCCTCTGGGTGCCTTGCCTGTGGATGTCAGAGTCTTGCAAGGCCTCATGGGACTTGCAGTTCCTCAACACCTGGGGGGCCATAGTTTGAACACCCCTGGATGGCCACCTCCTGACTTGGCACATCCACAGGCAGCTTAAAGGAGAAGTAGGGCCGTACTTCCCCTGTGGATCACAGGGGTGCAGTTCTTTCCCGAAGGCCAACAGCTAAAGTCAGATGTTGGCTGACATCACTCAGCCAGTCCAGACTCTGGAGGGATCCCGACTTTAAAGTCGGGATCCACCAAGACTCCTGACTGACAGCTGGCTCAACCTCTCTGACAGTCTGAGCGAGCCGCTCCCAACCCCCTCCACAGCCTGGAGCTCTAGTGAGTGCTGGAGGGGCAGAGCAGAAAGCTGGCGACTGACAGCCACGGCTCTCTGTTCAGTGAAGACCAAGAACTGAGTGATCAGCAGTCTTTGATTGCTCTTAGGTTCCATTCACATCTGAGCGTAGCGTTTTTGTGCTTTTTTTCGTGTGTTTTGTCGGACATATTTATGCATGTTTTGCAAACGTTTGTGCGCGATTTGTTCAGGCGTTTTCAGGCTTTTTGATTTCTGGCTTTTTGGATTAGCTGATAGACAAAATTTCATCTGTGACATCAAGCTTTCCCATGTTTTGCCATGCCAGAAAAATGCTCTTGGTCGAGCGACAAAACACGCGAAAGCGCACAAAAATGAGTCATTTGAGCGTTTCTATGTATTTCTACGGGAATAAAACCGCGCCAAAAATGCATCAATCTGCCTGAATGGAGCTACAGAAGTAGCTTCAACACTTTTTGGAGCTTAAGGTGCCTTGGAGTGGACATGTGAACCCTCTCCATAGAGTAATGATTTTTTTTCTCCGTGAGCGTTTCGGAGTTTCGAGCTTCGCGCTACAAAACACTCAGGTGTGAATGGGGCTTAGAGACGGCGCAGGACAGATGCAGCATAGGACGGAAAAGCCTCTATGAATGGAGGACAAGCAGGTGAAGGAAAGATCCACATCCTCCATTCATAGGTGGCTTTCCATTGATGGAAGCTGTAGTATGCTTCTATGAATGGAGGGGGGGGGGGGGGGTGGTAAAGGCAGGCATAGTCAGCACTTTGTCACAGGTCCAGTGGGTGGTAATAATGCCCATAGCACTGGAACATCACAGCTGCAGAGAAGTGGGGGATCAAGGGGACAAGGAATGAGGATTTCACCAAACAGAACGGCCACCAGCACTTCTCATTCAATGGTAAACAGAAACAATTGAACCAGGGCTTTTGTTCTCAGAGAATAGGTGCCGGAACCCCCCTTTCCAAGTCATCCCTTGTCTCCCCCCCCTCTACCCACCTCCCTTGGTTCCACCCCCTACCCACCTCTGAGCACCATCCCTTGGTTCCACCCCCTACCCACCTCCGAGCACAGTTCCTTGGTTCCACCCCCTACCCACCTCCGAGCACCGTCGCTTGGTTCCACCCCCTACCCACCTCCGAGTACCGTCCCTTGGTTCCACCCCCTACCCACCTCCAAGTACCGTCTCTTGGTTCCACCCCCTACCCACCTCCGAGAACCGTCTCTTGGTTCCACCCCCTACCCACCTCCGAGAACTGTCCCTTGATTCCACCCCCTACCCACCTCCAAGTATTGTCCCTTGGTTCCACCCCCTACCCACCTCCAAGTACTATCCCTTGGTTCCACCCCCTACCCACCTCCGAGTACCGTCCCTTGGTTCCACCCCCTACCCACCTCCAAGTACCGTCTCTTGGTTCCACCCCCTACCCACCTCCAAGAACTGTCCCTTGATTCCACCCCCTACCCACCTCCAAGTATTGTCCCTTGGTTCCACCCCCTACCCACCTCCAAGTACTATCCCTTGGTTCCACCCCCTACCCACCTCCAAGTACCATCCCTTGGTTCCACCCCCTACCCACCTCCGAGCACTGTCCCTTGATTCCACCCCCTACCCACCTCCAAGAACTGTCCCTTGGTTCCACCCCCTACCCACCTCTGAGCACCGTCCCTTGGTTCCACACCCTTCCTACCTCCAAACACCGTCCCTTGGTTCCACCCCCTACCCACCTCCGAACACCATCCCTTGGTTCCACCCCCTACCCACCTCCAAACACCATCCCTTGGTTCCACCCCCTACCCACCTCCAAACACCATCCCTTGGCTCCCCCTACCCACCTCTGAGCACCATCTTTTGTTCCACACCCTACCCACCTTCCGTTACCGCCCCTTTTAAAGAATACAGAGCCAAGTATCATTCACTGGTGCTAAGTAATTTGTATGGAGTTTGTTAATGATAAGAAAAGCAGTCAAATAGATCCCCCGCAGCCAGTAACAATAGACCCCCCCAGCAACATTATACCTCCCCCAACAATAACAGACCCCACCTCAGCAACAATAGACCTCCATCAGCACCAATAAATCTCCCAGTAGCAATAGATGCCCTCCAGCAACTACATATCCCCCCCCCCACAGCAACAATTGATACCCTCACAATAATAGACCTCCCCACCAACAAAAAGATCCCCGACAACGATGGACCCCCCATTCACGCTCAACAACAACAAAACACCACCTCAGCAATAGATTCTAGCAGTAACAAAAGCAGCCAGCATCAATAAACCTCTCCCTGAACAGTAGATTCCTCCCAGCAACAACTACACCACCCAGCAACATAAGACCACCCAGCAACAATAGACCCCGTGCAACAATAGATCCCCTTCAGCAGCAATAGATCCCCCAGCAGCAATAGATCCCCATGCAACAATAGATCCCCTTCAGCAGCAATGGATCCCCCAGCAACAATAGACCCCCATGCAACAATAGATCCCCTTCAGCAGAAAAATATCCCCCAGCAGCAATAGATCCCCATGCAACAATAGATTCCCTTCAGCAGCAATAGATCTCCCAGCAGCCAGTGTCAATAGACCTTCCAGCACCCATTGCCATTACATACATTCAGTGCTGGAGGTGCCGAGACTGCGTTCCCCCGCATTCCTGCGGACAAAAGTCCCCCCCAAAAAAATTTGAGGTGGCCCTGCCCTCATATACACGCACACGCAAATGAAAACACGCACTAGGGGCATCTATGTACAGAAACATTGTCTACGCCAACCATTGACGCACACGCCGGCATGTGAGCAGTACTTCTAGACCCAACTCTCATGGGTATCTCCAAACTGATGACCTGTAGGGTCACGTCTGCAAAATACAGGGTCCCGAGGTCTGACGTCATCCTGTGGGCATGCGCAATTTTTATGTCGGGTATCTGTGAGCAACCTCATCTTTTATGTTTTATTGAAAAAAAATTGGGTAATAAATTGTGTTTGTGTTCCCCAAACTTAACTGTAGTCGTTATTTTTTTTAGCACTGGCAACATTTTATTCTCCGGGGTCTCTGCTTTCAGGAAGATTAATATGTTTTGGGGTTTAACCCCTTCAATACCGGACACTTTCACCCCTTGTCGGCCCAGGTCAGTTTCAGCTTTCAGTGCTGTCACATTTTCAGTGACAATTGCGCGGTCATGCAGCACTGTACCCAGGTGAAGTTTTATCATTTGTTGAGACAGAGATTTCTTTTGGTGGGTTTTTATTTTTTGCTATACAAATGAAAAAAGACCAAAAAATTTGAAAAAAAAACCTTTTTCATCATTTATGTTATAACATTTTGCAAATAAGTAATTTTTCTTTTTCACTGATGACCACTGATAGGTTGCACAGATAGGCAGTAATAAGACTGCACTGATGGGTACTGATGAGGAGGCACTGATGAGGCTGTACTGATGAGCACTGATAGGTGGCACCGATATGCTGCACTGATGGGCACTGATAGGCTGCACTGAAGAGCAGTGATAAGGCTGCACTGATGGGGCACTGATGAGGAGACACTGATGGGCACTGATGAGGAGGCACAAATAGGCTGCACTGATGGGCACTGATGAAGAGGCACTGATAAGGCTGTACTGATGGGCACTGATATGCTGCACTAATGGGCACTGATGGGGCTGCACTGATATGCTGCACTAATGGGCACCGATGGGGCTGCACTAATGGGTATTGATTTGCTGCACTGATGGGCACTGATATGCTGCACTGATGGGCACTCATAGGCTGCACTGATGAGCAGTGATAAGGCTGCACTGATGGGTACTGATGAGGCGACACTAATGGGCACTGATGAGGAAGCACTAATAAGCTGCACTAATAAGCTGCACTGATGGGCACTGATAGGTGGCACTGATAGGTTGCACTGATGGGGCTGCACTAATGGGCACTGATATGCTGTAACGGTGGGACTGCACTGATGGGGCTGCACTGATGGGGACTGATGGGGCTGCACTAATGATCAGGGCACTGATTATCGGTGTAAATGTCCCTGTCACAGGAAAGCCGGTTATCAGCTTTCCTTCCCTCTGGTGACAGAGCAGAGGAGCGGAAATGTTGATAACCGACAACGTGGACCTAAAACGTGTGAAAACAAAATATGCAAAAATGGCTTTGAAAGGGTTAAAGTTGCACTTTTTGACTGATCCCCTTTTTTTTCACCTCCTGACAGATTATCCTCCAGGAGTCTAATAGGGATGTCTGCGACATTATTTACGTCCTGATGAAGAGGGATTTTTTTCTTTGGGTCCAGGGAATGCGTTGGCTTCCTGTTATCCATTTATTATTGGCAATAAAGTATCAATATATAATAACAGAATTAAATGGACTCCTGAGATGAACGTTTGGTGCTTTTTCTTGGTTTCTTGGTTGGTTTCTTTTCAATCTACAGTCACGGCAGCATTTGGGCCGTGGTGGTCAATCTGGTCCCAGCGTTGGATGTAAGAAGCGAGCATTTAATAAAAGCATCCATGAAGCATCTCAGAAGAATCAAAAACACATCAAAAGAAGCATGTTGAAGCGGTAGGCGCTTTCATGTGTGTTAATGTCAAAGCGACTGTAAACGAGCCCTTAATACATCGATTGAATTGCCAGCTGAGTCAGGTCCAGGACCATCAAGAAAGTACGTAACACATAGGAGGCAGGGGCGTATTTACCACAAGGCAAACAAGGCATTTGCCTAGGGCGGCATCTTTTCAGGGGGCAGAGGTTTTTTTCAGGGGGGCAGCACTGCCCCCCAAAAGAAGGGATGGAAGAAAGGAAACACACAGCATGGTAACCAGGTGGGGTCTGAGAGAGGCTGCAGACTGCTTGAGGGTGTACTCTTGTTCCCGGGGATGTCCAGAGCTGTGAAGGTGAAGGTGAGTGTCTTCTCTCTCGCTGGGGTGGGGGGATTTGCCATGGGTATGGGGCGGTGGTAGTGGAAGGCTCTCTCGGGTGGGGTGTTGTTGGTCAATGTCAGGCTCTTTTCATGGGGGAGGGGGGTGTGTGTCAGTGTCAGGGTCTCTCAGTGGGTGGGTGGGGGAGCCGATTTTCGTGTTGCCTGGGGCAGCATGAAACCTAAATACATCACTGATAGGAGGTAGTTAGTCCCTGCCCATTTGGGAGATGCTCGCCCCACAGAACAATTAGAGTGATTGGCCTACACTTTCTCCAGTGGCTAGCTGCCATAGCTTCCTTCCCAAAAGGGAGGAGGGGACCAAGGAGCAAACCAAGTCCTCACAGTCTTACCTCCAGCTCTGCAGTGGAATACCCTTGCCTCAGCTTCTAAGTATCCTGGGAAGGGATCCCCCCTGACACCCTACTCTCTCACCAGCAGAGAGGAGAGCAGGAGAACTTCAGCTTGACCCTTCATTCTGCTCCAGCCCCCCTCCCTGGCCTTTATAGGTGCTCCCAGCCCTTTCCCTGAGGGAGGAAGCACCATTAATGGAGCCCTACGTCACCCTACCTGCTTACACACGCACCATTGGAATCTCAGATTGAGACGAAGTTCCTCTTTTAATAATAAAATGTGAAGGACTCCACAGGAGTAATAATGATCCGCGGTGGAATGCTTCAGCGGCGGCATTCTGGAGGTTACGTATTTGATGAACATTTCATGTCTCTAAGCTACCTGACAATTATAACTATGAACATGGCTATGACATATTGCTGCTCCCAGCTAGAATCCTCCTGCCTATGAGCTAACCCGTCCTCGGTGACTTAAATCTGCTTAATCTTCCGGAATCTTCCTGGGCAGATAAGTGTCTCTCCCCGTAGACACAAGCACGCGTCTGTCTTTCGGAGACATCAGAGAACTTTTCATTGTCTCTCCATCGCTTTTCGCTTGTCAGAGTTTCCATTTGTCTGTTATCTGCAGTTTCATTCTGTGGACACCGAGGGACGTTGTTGGCAGGCTCCTCCGCGCCGCGCTGCGTTGGGTTTTGATTTGCGAGTTGAGGGGTTAAGAGCCGCCGTCGTCACTGAAACACTTTCCCTCTTTTTTTGGCAATCCGGTGAAATATTCTTGGCCGCAGAGATGTGTAAGCTATAAAACATGGAACCAAGGGCTGGAACCACTAAAAGTTCAATTGCTAATAAGTCATGTTAATGCGTGAATAGGCATGACCAGAGGGGAAACGCAAGCGGCGGAGAGGAAGAGATATGGAGGGGGGGGGGGAGAGTTCTGCTGAGGCAGATGTTCTAGTTATGGAACCTCAGAAGTCTTCACCTTACCAGACACTTCAATAACGGAAGGGCAGATAGGTTCTTCAAAAGTTCACGGCAAGAACCCAATGGTGGGAGATACCTTTCTGTGGTTTTCTTTTACAGGTTTCTGTCCAATGTGTTTGAATAATACATTTTAGGAGATTATTGAGCAAAGTCCTCCCATCTGAGGAAACCCCCCGAGGGGCCCTGTTAGTGCTAGATGTCTCTCTTCACTTAGAAATACTTGGAAGCCGTAAAATAATGGGATTTATAAATTGCCTATGAAGCCAAGGAGCTCCAATAGGTGCAAATAATAAAATGTGGAGCTTTGAAAAATCTTGATTCATGTAATTGTCATACCGGTAGGCAGTTTGAATTTTTTTCCTTCGCCAAGGAGTGTATAGGGGTCTTTCTTCCTTCTACTGACCACCAATGCATGTGGGTGGGGGGTCCTTCTTCCTTCTACTGACCACCAATGCATGTGGGTGGGGTCCTTCTTCCTTCTACTGACCACCAATGCATGTGGGTGGGGTCCTTCTTCCTTCTACTGACCACCAATGCATGTGGGTGGGGTCCTTCTTCCTTCTACTGACGACCAATGCATGTGGGTGGGGTCCTTCTTCCTTCTACTGACCACCAATGCATGTGGGTGGGGTCCTTCTTCCTTCTACTGACCACCAATGCATGTGGGTGGGGGGTCCTTCTTCCTTCTACTGACCACCAATGCATGTGGGTGGGGGGGGGGGTCCTTCTTCCTTCTACTGACCACCAATGCATGTGGGTGGGGGGGGGGGTCCTTCTTCCTTCTACTGACCACCAATGTATGTGTGTGGGGGAGTCCTTCTTCATTTCACTGACCACCAATGTGTGTGTGGGGGTTGGGGGGGGCTTCAGAAGTTTTCACCTTACCAGACACTTCAATAACGGAAGGGCAGATAGGTTCTTCAAAAGTTCACGGCAAGAACCCAATGGTGGGAGATACCTTTCTGTGGTTTTCTTTTACAGGTTTCTGTCCAATGTGTTTGAATAATACATTTTAGGAGATTATTGAGCAAAGTCCTCCCATCTGAGGAAACCCCCCGAGGGGCCCTGTTAGTGCTAGATGTCTCTCTTCACTTAGAAATACTTGGAAGCCGTAAAATAATGGGATTTATAAATTGCCTATGAAGCCAAGGAGCTCCAATAGGTGCAAATAATAAAATGTGGAGCTTTGAAAAATCTTGATTCATGTAATTGTCATACCGGTAGGCAGTTTGAATTTTTTTCCTTCGCCAAGGAGTGTATAGGGGTCTTTCTTCCTTCTACTGACCACCAATGCATGTGGGTGGGGGGTCCTTCTTCCTTCTACTGACCACCAATGCATGTGGGTGGGGTCCTTCTTCCTTCTACTGACCACCAATGCATGTGGGTGGGGTCCTTCTTCCTTCTACTGACCACCAATGCATGTGGGTGGGGTCCTTCTTCCTTCTACTGACGACCAATGCATGTGGGTGGGGTCCTTCTTCCTTCTACTGACCACCAATGCATGTGGGTGGGGTCCTTCTTCCTTCTACTGACCACCAATGCATGTGGGTGGGGGGTCCTTCTTCCTTCTACTGACCACCAATGCATGTGGGTGGGGGGGGGGGTCCTTCTTCCTTCTACTGACCACCAATGCATGTGGGTGGGGGGGGTCCTTCTTCCTTCTACTGACCACCAATGCATGTGTGTGGGGGAGTCCTTCTTCATTTCACTGACCACCAATGTGTGTGTGGGGGTTGGGGGGGGCTTCAGAAGTTTTCACCTTACCAGACACTTCAATAACGGAAGGGCAGATAGGTTCTTCAAAAGTTCACGGCAAGAACCCAATGGTGGGAGATACCTTTCTGTGGTTTTCTTTTACAGGTTTCTGTCCAATGTGTTTGAATAATACATTTTAGGAGATTATTGAGCGAAGTCCTCCCGTCTGAGGAAACCCCCCGAGGGGCCCTGTTAGTGCTAGATGTCTCTCTTCACTTAGAAATACTTGGAAGCCGTAAAATAATGGGATTTATAAATTGCCTATGAAGCCAAGGAGCTCCAATAGGTGCAAATAATAAAATGTGGAGCTTTGAAAAATCTTGATTCGTGTAATTGTCATACCTGTAGGCAGTTTGAATTTTTTTCCTTCACCAAGGAGTGTATAGGGGTCCTTCTTCCTTCTACTGACCACCAATGCATGTGGGTGGGGTCCTTCTTCCTTCTACTGACCACCAATGCATGTGGGTGGGGTCCTTCTTCCTTCTACTGACCACCAATGCATGTGGGTGGGGTCCGTCTTCCTTCTACTGACCACCAATGCATGTGGGTGGGGTCCGTCTTCCTTCTACTGACCACCAATGCATGTGGGTGGGGTCCTTCTTCCTTCTACTGACCACCAATGCATGTGGGTGGGGTCCTTCTTCCTTCTACTGACCACCAATGCATGTGGGTGGGGTCCTTCTTCCTTCTACTGACCACCAATGCATGTTAGTGGGGCCCTTCTTCCTTCTACTGACCACCAATGCATGTGGGTGGGGACCCTCTTCCTTCTACTGACCACCAATGCATGTGGGTGGGGTCCTTCTTCCTTCTACTGACCACCAATGCATGTGGGTGGGGTTCTTCTTCCTTCTACTGACCACAAATGCATGTGGGTGGGGGGTCCTTCTTCCTTCTACTGACCACCAATGCATGTGGGTGGGGGGTCCTTCCTTCTACTGACCACCAATGTGTGTGTGTGGGTGGGGGGGGTCCTTCTTCCTTCTACTGACCACCAATGTATGTGGGTGTGTGGGAGGGGGTCCTTCTTCCTTCTACTTACCACCAATGTATGTGTGTGGGGGAGTCCTTCTTCATTTCACTGACCACCAATGTGTGTGTGTGGGTCAGGGGGGATTCAGAGGTTTTCACCTTACCAGATTACCAGACACTTCAATAACGGAAGGGCAGATAGATTCTTCAAAAGTTCACGGCAAGCACCCAATGGTGGGAGATACCTTTCTGTGGTTTTCTTTTACAGGTTTCTGTCCAATGTGTTTGAATAATACATTTTAGGAGATTATTGAGCAAAGTCCTCCCGTCTGAGGAAACCCCCCGAGGGGCCCTGTTAGTGCTAGATGTCTCTCTTAGAAATACATGGAAGCCGTAAAATAATGGGATTTATAAATTGCCTATGCAGCCAAGGAGCTCCAATAGGTGCAAATAATAAAATGTGGAGCTTTGAAATATCTTGATTCGTGTAATTTTCATACCGGTAGGCAGTTTGAATTTTTTTCCTTCGCCAAGGAGTGTATAGGGGCCCTTCTTCCTTCTACTGACCACCAAAGCATGTGGGTGGGGTCCTTCTTCCTTCTACTGACCACCAATGCATGTGGGTGGGGTCCTTCTTCCTTCTACTGACCACCAATGTGTGTGTGTGGGGTCCTTCTTCCTTCTACTGACCACCAATGCATGTGGGTGGGGGGTCCTTCTTCCTTCTACTGACCACCAATGTGTGTGTGTGGGTGGGGGGGTCCTCCTTCCTTCTACTGACCACCAATGTATGTGGGTGTGGGGGGCCTTGGCGGTGGTTGGTCTTTGGAGGAGGAAAGAACTCTGTATGGAGATAGATCCGGGACCCATCAGTGGTATGGGGACCTCTGTACATTCCAGTTAACAAGGGGTTAACTCAGAATAGGTAAAATGGTGGTCACTGTGGATAAGTAGGGCTATCCCCTAGACGGTCTGTTGGGGCTGGGAATAAGTAGGATTGTCCCCAAGCCGCTGGGTTGCGGCTGGGGATAAGTAGGGTTATCCCTGAGCCCGTGGGTTGTGGCTGGGGATAAGTAGGATTGTCCCCGAGCCGGTGGGTTGTGGCTGGGGATAAGTAGGGTTATCCCTGAGCCGGTGGGTTGTGGTTGGGGATAAGTAGGATTGTCCCTGAGCCGGTGGGTTGTGATTGGGGATAAGTAGGATTGTTCCCGAGCTGTTGGGTTGTGGCTGGGGATAAGTAGGATTGTCCCTGAGCCGGTGGGTTGTGGCTGGTGATAAGTAGGATTGTCTCTGAGCTGGTGGGTTGTGGCTGGTGATAAGTAGGATTGTCCCTGAGCCGGTGGGTTGTGGCTGGGGATAAGTAGGATTGTCCCTGAGCCGGTGGGTTGTGGCTGGGGATAAGTAGGATTGTCCCTGAGCCGGTGGGTTGCGGCTGGGGATAAGTAGGATTGTCCCTGAGCTGGTGGGTTGTGGCTGGGGATAAGTAAGATTGTCTCTTAGCCGGTGTGTTGTGGCTGGGGATACGTAGGATTGTCTCAGATCCGGTGGGTTGTGGCTGGGGATAAGTAAGATTGTCTCTTAGCCGGTGGGTTGTAGCTGGGGATAAGTAGGATTGTCCCCGAGCCGGTGGGTTGTGGCTGGGGATAAGTAGGATTGTCCCTGAGCCGGTGTGTTGTGGCTGGGGACAAGTAAGATTGTCTCTGAGCCTGTAGGTTGAGGCTGGGGATAAGTTGAAGGAATGTTTTCCGCAAAAGTGAAGTTGGGTTTATGGCCCTCAAATGACCACCACGTTTTCATTTGTTTATAATTTGGAATGTTATGTTATCGATGTTAAAAGAATTTATTGGTTAATAAAATGCTGTGATGGCCATTTGGACTCCAGAAACTTGTCTGTGTATTTTGTATAGCTGGGATGGTGGAGGTTATGGCCTAGCAGGCTTGGTTAGGTTGGAAGGTTTATATTCTACCCTTGTCATGGTAAACTCAACCTTCCAAAGAATACCCCTATCCCCACGCAGGAAACTGGTCACTCTTGATGCCTCAGGATACCTGATTGTAGTTCCTCACAGGGGACATCAGTGTAGTTATCAGGAATGGACTTGCCAATAATGGTGGGACTCACCTGCCTTGTGGGCTGCAGTACCAGGGCTGGCCAGCGGGTGCTCTCAGCAATCAGAGACTCACCCCTGCAGTCAGCCAAACATCTGAAGCTGATTGCAGGGGTTGTATTTAAGGAATGGCCAGAGTTGTATTTAAGGAATGGCCAAGTCAGGGCCTTGGTTTGTGTTTTTCCATGGGCCCCTGTATCTTGTATCCTGTGTTCCTGTTCCTGTTTCTGCCTGACTTGTTGCCGACCCTGCCTGACCTCTGCTGACTTCTCCTGTTTGATCCGTGGCTTGTGGCCCTGACCATTCTCTGCCTGACCCACTGCACCGCGCTGCCCGTGAGTTACTGAACCCAGCTAGTGACCCCGACCACTCTCCCGCCTGTTCCTGGTACTCCGTTTGCCTGTTTGCTACTGACCCGGCCTGCCTGACGACTCTTGCATTGTATGTATTGCTATCGGTGGGTGGTTTGGTTTGTTTGCACTGTGTTTATGTTTAGTTTTGCACTGCTTTTTGTATTGTTAGTCTTAATAAATCATATTGTTTATACCATATCTGAAGCCTGCGTTTCCCTGTGTCAGTCCACACACCTCTGGTCATACCCGGAGCCCTGACAGTAGTGCTTACCCTTGGAGGAGGCACTGATGTGTGGGTTCCCTGATTCCAGATGAAAATGACCCCTTCTGGCAATACTCCACCCTCTGACACACCAAGGCTGTAGAAGGAAAGTTTATTTGGGCTACACACCCAGCGAGACAACAAGAAAAAAAGACAACAGCAGTAAACAGTAACAAAGTAAAGCAATTTTGTACAATACAACAAAAATTATACAAGAAACATATATTTTTGGGCCCAAACCCCTTTCAGTTATCTGAAGCCTACATTTAGGGGGACCTGTCTAAAGATGAGACTCGTCTAGAGGCTGAATGGTCCTAGAGTCACTCCAAAATTCTTTCCATTGGCCAGTAGGCTACTAGACATTGACTAGTGTTGGAGTCCAGACTCTTGAGTTGGAGCATGCAAGTAAATTTGCGATCCCATGTAAAAGGGTGTAAGTCCCCAAACTAAGCTCCAAGTTAGTGTGGCACTGTCCCTTTAAGAGGCAGATAGTGAGGTTGTAGCCAGTGGCCTCTCACCACTATGCAGTCTGTTGTGAAGCCTCCTCTTTTTCTCTGGTGTCCAGAACTCTGGATATTCAATGGGTGCTTCCCATAGGAGCCATGGACTCTGGACTCTTTAGTGGTAATCCCTTATGAAGACAGTGACACCCCTCTCCTACTGCTTGCTGGATCTCTCCAATGGCAATGGCCTCTAATCAAATGTGACAGCAGAGTCCCGCTTCGACACAGCAGTGAACTTTGGCAACAAGCAGTGCCTCCTCTTACTCCCTTCATGAGACTTCCATCCAGGCTTCTCCTTCCTTTCTTCTCCTCTTCCAGCACACCATCCCTCCTGAGACTTATAGTCCTATGCAGTACTTTGCTTAATTGAAGTTGTCTCCTGGGGGCTACATCCCCCATGGTTCTACGTGGCTCCTAGCCATCCTTTACAGTTCCCTGGGTGGGCTCTTCCTTTCCCAGGCTACACTGTAGCTCTCCTGTTGCCTTAGCTGCAGGAGCAGACTGTCTCTAGCCATTTCTTCCACCCCTCTCTGTGGTGGCGCTCTGCATATCCACCATCAGAGAGGACAAGATGACAACTGTTGCAGCTAGGATGCCTGTATAAGCAATTATTGCAGCCCAGTCAGTGCGGCTGCGAACCTGGGGGTGCTGTGGACCAAGGCTACGCCAGGATGGCGGGATTGGTTGATGCAACTAGAAACCCATAAAATGCGGAGGTGACATAGGTGCTTGTGATATCAGTTAGTCTTTTTTATAGAATGACCGTAGTCCAGCTGAGCAACCTGGAGGTATGAACTGTTGTGTAACACATCACAGTTGAGGAAGTGGCAGACTGGCCATGAAACCCGTCCTTTTCGGTGTGTGAAATACATTTAATTATTCAATACAAAAACCACAATGACTCTGACCTCTCTTTAAAAAATCATTATATGATCAGGGGTGCTTCTGCCACATCAGAATGCTATCATGTTTGCATCATCCAAATTGTCAGGACCCAGATCTGAACCCACAACCTCTGCTGCGTCCGGCAGTATTTCTCCTTGCTGAGCCACCTGAGATGCTGGAAAGTATCCTGTCTGAACCTTGAGATAATCTTGCCTTCTACCTTGTTTCTGGTGAACATTGAATTCTTTTCTCCTCCCATGAACTTCCTATTTAAGTCATACCTTTGCACTTCCTGTTTTGCAGATTATTGTGCTCTCTCCAGCTGATATCTTGCTCCTTTTGCTCCTGGTGCCATCCATATTTTTGATACCACTCGTTACCAACCTTTGGCTTGTTCCTCGACTACGCTTCTGCTTGATACCTACCTGCAGCCACTTGTTACTGACCTTTGGCTGGTTCACTGACTACGCTTCTGCTTGATCCCAACCTGCAGCCACTTGTTACCAACCTTTGGCTTGTTCCTCGACTATGCTTCTGCTTGATCCCAACCTACAGCCACTTGTTACCAACCTTTGGCTTGTTCCTCGACTACACTTCTGCTGGATACCTACCTGCAACCACTTGTTACTGACCTTTGGGTTGTTCCTCGACTACGCTTCTGCTGGATACCAACCTGCAGCCACTTGTTACCGACCTTTGTTTTGTTCCTCGACTACACTTCTGCTTGATACCTACCTGCAGCCACTTGTTACTGACCTTTGGCTGGTTCACTGACTAAGCTTCTGCTTGATCCCAACCTGCAGCCACTTGGTACCGACCTTTGACTTGTTTACTGATACACTTCTGCTTGATCCCTACCTGCTATATCTTCTACTGGCCCCCCACTTGCTCACCTCCTGGTGGGGAAATCCTGAGGACTGCAACGTGGTACTAACAAGCAGCAAAACCCATCCCCATCATCAGGAGCTCCGGTGAACACCAGCTAGTGCTTAGACCCTGCACCTTGGGTGAGCCCGCACCATCCACCAAAATGATCTGCTCGTGTATTTACTCTGCTGGTCGGTTGGGATCTCACAATTGCTATAGCTATTGGTCTCTGAGCCTCAGACTTTGACGCAAGTGCTCTTACATTTGGTTTTGTAATTGTCCCAGCATCTGGGTGAACCTGAGGACCCTGGTTGGGATATCTCATTGCTGGTGTCTCCGAAACCTGTAAGACGCCAAAACCATACTGAAGTATCAATTCAGAGTAAAGTATGTCTTTAAAGTGTATGAATGTAGAGATAGAGTGGGAAATAATAGCATTGGCTGGTTATTTATTGCTCTCTGTTTTCTGCTGGGGAGATTTCCCTTCACTTCCAGTCTTGGAGATGCAACAGGAAGTTAAAGAAAATCCCCCCCAAACGGAGAAAAAATCCTATCCCCCCATTTGAAGTTATACCCTCACCTCCTTCTCTTAAAGCATTTGTATGACTTGGGAACTGCCCTTGGTTCCTGTCATGGTGGCAATGAGCAACAAGTAGAGATGGAACCTGGCTGCCTGTAGTGCTCTCAGAAGATGTTAGTCTTCATCAAGCCTTATCAAGGGCCCCTTAGTGCATTCTGTTGGAATTTTAGCAACACTGACAGTTCAAACCCCGAAAAAGGGGGGAAGCCCCCCCAAAATGGGGGAAGCCCCCCCCCCCCCAAAATGTGTTGGCTGCATCTGATAATCAGAAGCATTAAATGTTTCAAGTCCTTCAGGCAACATGAGCTTTTTGTACCAGGCACTCATTGGTACACATCCAAGAATTTACTTTCTGAGAGAGCTTCCTTTGCTGCTATCAGACAGGGAGCAGCCTGTAAGAGGAGCTATATGATTGGCTGATTTTGGTGCCCAATCACAAGGGCTTAGCCCCCTCCTCCTCCCCACACAGGCTTCAGTCCTGCTAAAACACAGTCCCGCCTGCTAAGGCTAACCTCCACCATCTTGTGCCCTGCTTCTTGTCATGGGCCTACTCACAACATTCCCAGCCTTAGTACTTAGCACTGCTTGGACCTTGAAGAAGGGGAAATACCCCGAAAGCTTGTCCTCAAAATTGTATGTTAGTGCAAATAAAAAAAAGTATCATGGACAGTACTCAATTGTTCCAGCCTTTTCAAAAAGGAATGTCCACACAATAAGTAGATTCACTGTTTTTTACTGATGTTCAGGGAATGGCAATACAGTCACATCACTAGGACCCACATTCCAGAGTGACTTGACAAACCTGGTCAATCCTGTATAGTGGATGGTCCGCAGTAGTCACAAGTGAAAGCAGGTGCAGCGCCTCAACAGCATTTTCCTACAGTCCCTCCTCTGCAAAGGACTTTGTGCTCTGTAGACACCTCCTAGCCAGGTACATCTCTCATGGAAACCCTCCAGGGAGGCAGCTACACACAGGGATCTCCAGCTTGGCCTACAATCCATCCTAGCCCCGCCTCCTTAAAGGACAGCATGACTACAGAGTACTGGTTCAGTCCACCCTGACTCCTTCCCCGTCCAGGGCCTACGTATGTAGGCTACATACTCATAGGTGTGGGATATTTTGCTCTCTGTGTTTAGTCTCAATGTGTCCCCTTCCTACCTAGCTTATATATGGGTGCTGACTCACCCCCGTCATCACTTGTGGGAGGGCTCTACATAAAAGGGGCCTAAAACCTAGTCTCTCTACCTGTTGTAGCAGACACCATTCTGGTACAGAGCCACCTATTGGCAAATTGGCTAACTGCACTTGCCAACAAGCTATGGACCAGAACAAGGGCCACCTCTATTATATTTCATCCACGGATCTGCTTCTTTGAAGGAAAAATCACTTTATCATATGTAGCGTCCCTCTAGATAGCCAGCTAGTTACTAAAGTAGCAGCTTGGGTAATAGTCAGCAGTATCAATTTTAGGTCAGGGCTGAGAGGCTCTGTCAATCAGTTCCTTGATACCTCCCCCTGTTCTAGACACTTGGAGAAGATACTGGAAGCAGTGGGCGGGGGTGAGTAAGGACTGATCTGCATACTTAAGGGATCCTGACCAATCCCCAGGAAGGAGACTTGGCATGGGGTTAGGACAGCCCTTAAGTATGACTGAGCCTGCTCAGCAGCAAGAGAATTCGGGTGGAAGATGTGAGGATGGC
The DNA here is from genome assembly GCF_062004578.1 of Staurois parvus. Taxonomy (NCBI): domain Eukaryota; kingdom Metazoa; phylum Chordata; class Amphibia; order Anura; family Ranidae; genus Staurois; species Staurois parvus. The sequence continues at coordinate 591,670 of NW_028318971.1, forward strand.
TGAGATGCAGGAGCCTGAGAGGGGGCCCAGTGGGAAGGGAAAGGAGGGAAAAGGGAAAGGAGGTTCCTGATGGTAGGACAACCTTTGGAGCCAGGGAAGGAGCCAGCCCAGCATAAGGCCTGAAGGCATCCACCAACCCAACCAGCTCACAGGCAAGGAGTGAGTAATCCTACACCCCCTGGGCCAGTTAAGAGGAGAGGGCTTTCTGGTGGGAAACCTGATTATCTCCTTACCTGGGACTGTGTAGCTGAAAGTGGCAGGCACTAGATCCCCTTGGCCAGAGATTCCTCCAGACAGCTGGGCAAAGAAAAGGATTTATCTGGGCTTTGGGGGGGGGGTACACCAGGAGAAGCTGGAGAGCTCTCCTAGAAGAAAAGTTCTCTCTTTGGACTTGTACATAGTTGTCAGGAAGTTGTCTTCAGTTTACTGTTCCTTGGGCATCCCATACACCCCTCACCCCATCCAAGTTCAATACCCCTAATAAAACTTAAAAACCAAGCTCAAGGACTGTTTGCTGTCTCTGGTCCCAAATCTTCGGCAACTCCTAAGGGGAGAGTGCTACACGTAGATCCATGAGAACCAACTTTCACTTGGGTCCAACGCTATCACACACACATCAGACAGTAAAAACTTGGCACAGAGTCCTACCCTTCTCTGCTCATTTCAAAACTAAAATAAAAGTTTTGCCTTTACATAGACTCTAATAATTGCTGCGCCCCCTGTTTTGTAATCCAGACAGCCAAGTGACCTCTTGGCTTAGTGGGTTTTTTTTTCTTTCGTTGCCTTTGAAGAAGACGGGCCGTGATTCAGATGAAATGTATTCACGTTGCAGTTATTTGTTCACTCCGGAATAGCACATTGCTGTACATAGTTTTCCTTGGAAATACATATTTATTAAAACCAAGAGGTTTTAAAAAGAAAGATGTCCCAGACTGCAATTGTATTTCAAAGTTGCGGCATAAGTGATATTCGTTTTTAAGGCTCTGGAGGGATTTCGTCTTGCTGTTCCTCCTGGCAATCCGTTCCCGGCTCTCTAATTTTACACAGATGCATTTTATATCTGAATTGTTGGAAATCTGAGAAGACTTACAGCTCACATTGATTTATCTGTCAAACTCATCAAAAGGTGGATGGACTGGAGCGCCGATGGAAGGTTTCTAAGCATCAAATGTTTCGCAAAAAAGGTCAGGCTCGAGGAGACGAAAATAAAGAAATCAGAATTTAATATGGAGCAATTGGTTGGGGTACATATTTTATGGTCATAAAAGAAGCTAATATAAAGGGACTTTAGGTAATACGGAAAAATGGAGCAGACAGAATCCCGTCTCGTGTTGGTAACAAAGACTTGTAATAAGGAAGTCTTATGCGCTCTACCCATGGGGTCCATATGATTATTTACTGGAGTATGGAGTGAGATCATTCCCTAATAATCAGTTACACATTTACCCTTCTACTGGCTCAATAACTACCTGGAAATCCACTCATTACGCTTTTCTTAGTGATTAGGTCAGCAATACCTCGTACATGGGATTCGGTATTCCTCCATTAGGATTCCCGCAGTTGGGGTGGAAAAACAAGGTGGTTACATATCGGCAATTTACCCTCCAGCCAGAACATGGATTCTTTGGAATTGGTGACATGTAACGGAACAGGACCCCGACTACACTAGACTCCTGCTTACCTGTCTGAACACCGACCACGGACCCCACCGCTGACCATACAAGAGGAGACAGCACCAGACTTGAAGGATTCCAGGAGATAGACTGCTTTATTTTAACATAGATACAAGATATATACACATTCAAGGGAACAACCCACCTCCCTGCATATGGGCACAGGACGGGGCAAACCAAATCTAGCACACATCAGCAGACAACCCCATCAGGGAGAAGGGCCGCCGGAAACAACCCCCACCAAGCCAATACACATAGACACATACATCCCATAATAGTTTGCTCCCAAGCAAGACACACAATAGAACAATGGCAGTAAACAATGACCAACCCCCACCTATACATGTCTACACAATATCAGGACATTCCACACTGTACCCCTAACAGGCACAGGGTGACTTACACATAATAGGGATATGGGGAGCTGAGACAGGGGTCCCCCCAAAGTCACTCCTGTCACAGTGACCATTCTTATTTTGTGCTCTCATGATTTGGGGGAACAACTTTGTAGGCTTTTGTATTCCAGCCGACTCTGAGCTTGGAAGGAGCCCCCATATACAGACTCGTATTAAAATGTACAAACGAAACCAGCGCTCAAATCTTCATGCAGACTCGAAGGAACTTTGAATGCCAAACGTTGAGGTGCAGCCCTAAAAAAGATAGGGAAATCTTGGTACTGGTAAACAAAATAAAAAAAGGGCGCACTCTCATCGTGCATTAACGTGGTAAACCACACATTTATTAAAAAACATATATAGATGTATATTCACAAACCAAAGAGAATAAAAACAGAGCAGATAAATCCGTACTGTCAGTCCAATGGAATAATAGACCCTTGTAGGGATAGGCTAACGCGTTTCGGGAGAAGTACTCCCTTTTTCAGAGCTAAAATGTAAACCTGCTGATCCAACATATATAAGCCAAAAAATGGTAAGGAGGACTCAAACACACACCCTCACACATGACGGCCCAATCTGAGTAGAGCCAATCAGATCCACCTCCAGCAAGAAAGTGTGTAAAAAAATAAACCTGCAAAATAATATATTAATTATAAAAAAATATATAAATAATAAATAAATGAACTCTACTCACATGAAGTGCCAGGAAGAGCATGAATTAATAACGTATGCATTGGGACACATACCAGAATTAAATGGGTTGCATGGGGGAACTACATGGAATGGTTTTTAATAATTACTCATGTAGTTGCATTCTGCTACCATTTATGGTGTGAGTTAGCACCCCTCATGGTCGGAGGCCAAGCTCTCACACTAGGTCCCACAATGGAAGGATGCCATCCTTTTTACCACCAATGAGGTTTGTTCCAGCACTGACTATGAAGCAATTTTGGTGGAAATAGCATGAAACACTGATTTTCCTCCACCAGTTCTTTTCATACATTACATCAGCCTTTCTCAACACCGAAAAACCCTTCACTCTCGGGGATTCCTGCTAAAAATTGCTATATCTGACACTTATGATACATTAGTGTGATGGTCTGTGGGAAGAATGTCCCTTACATTGGTGATCAGTGGGAAGAATGTCCCTTACATTGGGGATCAGTGGGAAGAATGTCCCTTACATTGGTGATCAGTGGGAAGAATGTCCCTTACATTGGTGGTCAGTGGGAGGAATGTCCCTTACATTGGAGGTCAGTGGGAAGAATGTCCCTTACATTGGTGATCATTGGGAAGAATGTCCCTTACATTGGGGGTCAGTGGGAAGAATGTCCCTTACATTGGGGGTCAGTGGGAAGAATGTTCCTTACATTGGTGGTCAGTGGGAAGAATGTCCCTTACATTGGGGGTCAGTGGGAAGAATGTCCCTTACATTGGGGGTCAGTGGGAAGAATGTCCCTTACATTGGTGGTCAGTGGGGAGAATGTCCCTTACATTGGGGGTCAGTGGGAAGAATGTCCCTTACATTGGTGATCAGTGGGAAGAATGTCCCTTACATTGGTGATCAGTGGGAAGAATGTCCCTTACATTGGTGGTCAGTGGGAAGAATGTCCCTTACATTGGTGATCAGTGGGAAGAATGTTCCTTACATTGGGGGTCAGTGGGAAGAATGTCCCTTACATTGGAGATCAGTGGGAAGAATGTCCCTTACATTGGAGATCAGTGAGAAGAATGTCCCTTACATTGGAGATCAGTGAGAAGAATGTCCCTTACATTGGGGGTCAGTGGGAAGAATGTCCCTTACATTGGTGATCATTGGGAAGAATGTCCCTTACATTGGGGGGCAGTGGGAAGAATGTCCCTTACATTGGGGGTCAGTGGGAAGAATGTCCCTTACATTGGGGGTCAGTGGGAAGAATGCCCCTTACATTGATGGTCATTTGGAAGAATGTCCCTTACATTGGTGATCAGTGGGAAGAATGCCCCTTACATTGGGGGTCAGTGGGAAGAATGTCCCTTACATTGGGGGTCAGTGGGAAGAATGTCCCTTACATTGGGGGTCAGTGGGAAGAATGTTCCTTACATTGGTGATCAGTGGGAAGAATGTCCCTTACATTGGGGGTCAGTGGGAAGAATGTTCCTTACATTGGTGATCAGTGGGAAGAATGTCCCTTACATTGGGGGTCGGTGGGAAGAATGCCCCTTACATTGGGGGTCAGTGGGAAGAATGTCCCCTACATTAGTGGTCAGTGGGAAGAATGTCCCTTACATTGGGGGTCAGTGGGAAGAACGTCCCTTACATTGGGGGTCAGTGGGAAGAATGTCCCTTACATTGGGGGTCAGTGGGAAGAATGTCCCTTACATTGGGGGTCAGTGGGAAGAATGTCTCTTACATTGGTGATCAGTGGGAAGAACGTCCCTTACATTGGGGGTCAATGGGAATGCTTCTTACATTGGTGGTCAGTGGGAAGAATTACCCCCTTACAGATAAATAAAAAGATGAATGGGGTCAGTGGAAACTTATCTGAGAGGAAGCAATTACTCAAGGAACCCCTAGCAACCTCTGGAGAAACCCTGGTTGATAAACACTGCGTTACATCTTACACTGTACTTCAGCCTGAAGACACTGAGAGAACCTGCTGTATACTTCACAATGCCTTGTTCTAGGCCAAGTCCATAGGAGAATTCTGCTACATAGCAGGACCTGACCTGGGGTCCCTGCCGCTTAAACAGGTAGACCATACATCTACAAATCCACCCCTCCAACGAAACCTCTGTCACCGGCCACCACTGCCTTCACTCCCGAACTGGCTGCTTCTCCTTCCTTTTTTCTTGTCAGTATTCAGTGCCCAGAAGATTACATGAAGGTTTTTCACTTAATTTCCCGTTCCCACACACTGTAGGATTTCACTTTCACTCGGTGTTCCCAGTAAATCAGACCAGATGATTCACTGAACTCCAGTTACTGAATTATTGGCGTAGCTAAACAACAGAATTTCCATATAGTTTGTTCCAGCAATCACATGGTAGAGCCACAGGTACAGTGGGGCAAAAAAGTATTTTGTCCGCCACCAATTGTGCAAGTTCTCCCACTTACAAAGATGAGAGAGGCCTGTAATTGGCATCATAGGGAGACCTCAACTATGAGAGACAAAATGAGAAAACAAATCCAGACAATCTCATTGGCTGATCTGGAAAGAATTTATTTGCAAATTATGGTGGAAAATAAGTATTTGGTCACCTACAAACAAGCAAGATTTCTGGCTCTCACAGACCTGGACCTTCTTCTTTAAGAGGCTCCTCTGTCCTGCACTCATTACCTGTATCAATGGCACCTGTTTGAACTTGTTATCAGTATAAAAGACACCTGTCCACAACCTCAAACAGTCACACTCCAAACTCCACTATGGTGAAGACCAAAGAGCTGTCGAAGGACACCAGAAACAAAATTGTAGACCTGCACCAGGCTGGGAAGACTGAATCTGCAATAGGCAAGCAGCTTGGTGTGAACAAATCAACTGTGGGAGCAATAATTAGAAAATGGAAGACATACAAGACCACTGATAATCTCCCTCCATCTGGGGCTCCACGGAAGATCTCACCCCGTGGGGTCAAAATGATCACAAGAACGGTGAGCAAAAATCCCAGGACCACATGGGGGGACCTAGTGAATGACCTGCAGAGAGCTGGGACCAACGTAACAAAGGCTACCATCAGTAACACACTACGCCGCCAGGGACTCAGATCCTGCAGTGCCAGA